>NW_003546360.1:51192-57708 GCF_000090795.2 Amphimedon queenslandica | reverse complement strand
GAAAAAGGCCGACTGGAAATTGCAAGTGCATGGGATTATATGGACATGAGGCAAGTGGGCGGATGGGCGGTACAAGAGTTATAAAACCTTGCTTATAAAACTTTGGTTATAAACTTCAATTTAGCTATGAGTTAAGAAAACTAGCCAAACACAGTTGATGTGTGAGACTGAGCCTTCTGAAATATAATTGAGAAATGCACTGCTAACATTGTAACCAATGGGCAGTTATTGATAAAAAGCTTCAGTTTTTTGCACTTTCACCCACTTTTTGACAAAGTTTAGGCATTATTTTTGTATAGCAGCTAATATAGACTGTTGATGCTTAAAAGTTAACATATTTCAGGAATGAAGATTTTAAGCAGTTTCAGTACTGTTATAATCAATAAAAACTTTCAATGTATGGTGTAAATGTGATCTACTGCATTAGTACCTTTGTACTGAAATAGCTGGCCATATTTTAGATTATACTTGGCAATATTTTTGGCTTGTACTGTTTTGAAGATGATGGATAAATAAAGTTAACTAATGAGAAACAAATTTCAAGAAATATTTTGGAGGCAAGCAACAAGGGTTTAACAATAGAAAAGAAGACGCCGTCACACACACTCACTGACATGATGATTGCATCACCCTTGCCTATATGCCTAAGGTGTAATCAGCAGTTGGCAGATAAGGAAAAAACTTTCCAAACGTCAGTATTGATTGTAAGACTTTTTGAGAACTCAAGTAGAAAGCAGCAGAGGCTTGTAACAGAACTGGCATAGACACAGAAAGAAACTGGAATACTGCTATACAGTTGCTTTGTGCCTATGCGTAAATGGGGGTAATGAATGATTTAAGTATTGTGTAGTTTACTTTTTTGAATTCATGTATGTACCTACAGTGAATCAGCATGATGGAAGTTAGTTTTAAAAATTAAATTCTATTGGCTACATATAGAGTATTAATTTTTTGTTGTTAATTCTATTGACTGGTACATCAGTACATACAGTGTTGTGAAGAAGCAACTTTTTGTTATGGCAATGTCAATGTATAATGGTGTTTTTGTGTTTTGTTAAAAAGCTCTTGGTTAAGTAACTATTGGTGCTCCTGGGAATATTCAATGGATTTTGCTTTCTTATGTAGTTAAACACTAAAGTAGGTCTCTTTTAACATGGTCTTAGTTAAGAACCTTCAAAAGTACATACAGTATGTGCAAAAAAGCGAAGTAGCGATGCTACTGTTGTGTAGGTAGTTCTCTGCTCCTTCGTTATGCATGTGCAAACCTACCAGTAGTGGTAGTTCATATAGTCAGCAGCAGGAGAGTACCTTGAGTGTAGAATAAGCAAAAAACATCCTAAATTAGTCTCTAAAAGCAGGGAGTGGCAGTACAGATAAACTTGGACAGCACAGACAGCTAAGAGAAGCATGGGCGCAGACTATGAAAGAAGGCAGAGCATGGAGAAATTGGTGGGTATGCAAAGCGTGTCGAAAATATTGGCCACACCCACTTGTTGCCACCTGAAATATGGAGATTTTGCACTATGTGACATGCATACCCTTTACGCAATTGTTATTGTTTTATTGTAATCTTGTGATATGGTGGCTTTGAAAAAAGCCGGTTAACGAAAAAATGAGGAGGAAACTCAACTCTGTGGATGATCACTGGAGGTCTCTGGAGTTGTCGTGAGAGTCAGCAAACTTGATGACTACCTCGTTTAAGCCATCCCAGAGCTGGGAAGACAAATCTCTTTCTATACTGTAGGTCGGGATATATTCGTGGCTGCAATTATTCGCAGTCATAAAAAATTCAATTAGAAACCATGGAAACTGTTAGAGCGTTGCTATGACAATTTAGACCACGTGTTTAGTGTTCAGCTATTCATCTGTTCTTTAGCAGCTATAGTGGAGCCATTCATGGATAGCGAGTCCTTCTCTATCTGTTAACTTCTTGTATGGACCGCTACCTCAGAGCTCTTTCAGCCTCTTTGCTGCAAATTGTTGCTGGTCCACGTGCTGGTGACAATAAACCATGTTAAGTCAATGAACACTAACTAGAATGGGTGGAGAGTCCCAAAATACGGGCCAGGCACTAGTTCTGAAAAGAACCGGTAAAGCAGTTCCAAAGAGCCCAAGGCTTAGTGACACAAGAACTCAAGAACACTGTAGCAAGGTTCTTTTCTTCACTATCACGCCGTTTTCAATTGAAGTAATACCTTGGTTTTCATGGTTTTTAATTTGAAATTTTTTTATGACGGTGAATAATTGCAGCTGCGAATATATCCCGACCTACGGTATGTAAGACACGTGCAAAAATTAAAAAAAGACTTCATGGAAGATTGCCGTTTGCTCGCCATTTCAACATTTAACTTTATAACTTGGGCATCATTAGGCCTCTATCAGAAGAGGTAGGACACGGTTGACCTTTGAGCAATAATTGCAAAGTTCAATTGCATTCTATTGGTATCACGTGATGAAAAATGGCAGCTTTCTGATGATTGTATCACAAAACTAGCTACTACTGCAGAAACTAGAGAGATCTATGACGACCCTTGACGGTTGTTAGAATCTTCATTGTATAGAGAATATGTGACCATAATTGACAAAAGGTACCTTATGGCGGGTAGTGAAATTTGTCTTTCTAGGCTAAGAAATCCAACTTCCTGAGCTCCATTTATCATAAAATTACTCCACAGGATGCAAAAAGTTACCATGAAACTTTTAGAAACAATGATTGTCTAACAAAGCACTCACAGGTTGATATTTTCCATTATAACAATCAATTTTAAAATCCGCCATAAGGGCCCTTTTGTCAATTATGGTCACATATTTCTTCTTTGATTATAGACATGAATATAAGAAGGAGAAAGAGACAGTGCATCTTAACTTTGATTCCCTTTTTTATTTCATCAGATAAATCAATCTTCGCTAGTTTAAGATGTTAAAAGTTACTGCAACTGTCATAGTTTCTAGTGAATTAATGAAAGTCCCATTGACTCCATCTTGATGCTCTAAATTATTGCTAAAAGTGGTACTAGTGGAAGAATTTGGTCATTTTGCGTCACGTGATACCAATGGCATGCAATTGAACTTTGCAATTATTTATCAAAGGTCAACCGTGTCCTACCTCCCTGGGCCTATATGACATCATAAATATAATTCATAACTTGAATAAAATGGCTGATGCTACAGCTCTGGCTTTCTCAGCTTCTTCCTCACTCCTCAGGCTCAGTGACAGTCACAAACTGACAGTATAGTTCCTGTGACTAACTACACTTGTGGTAATGATAGTCCCACAGTCTCACACACTTTGTTTTGCCCAGCCACCTTGCCCAAGCTTCTTCCCTCACTGTCCGCCTTGCCCACAAAGTCAGGTCGGGCATTGCCCCTATATGCTGGACCCTGCCTACGCCTATGAAGAGAACCATCTTCAAGTCCTGTGAGAGCCTCATGAGTGCTTAAGCGCTTGCTACTACAGAGCATGTGACTGGGCAGAGTGCAATAAAGAATTATTATTATATTATTATACCATAGTGCATGGGTGGTTATTATGGAAACCTTTGATGTATAGCGGGAGTTATATGCCTATAGCCACTCTGCAGACAGTGTGTGGTTTTCACAGTTTACAAACGAACAATACTGCTAAGGTATCACAGTTTACATAAAACACAATACTTTACAATGGCATAAATTAGATACCTTAAGGAGACAATTATTAAGGTGGGCATCCACTAAGCAGCATTGTTGCTTGCAACTTGTGGTTCAACCTTTGATGTGGTTGTGCAACATGTTGCATGAAGTAGAGAGACACTCAAGTTCATGCAACATGTTGCACGACCACATCAAAGGTACTGGCAACAAAGTTGCATAGTGGATGCCTGCTTTAAGTGTGTACTTATTTTAGCGATTCATGATGAAACTGACATTTGGCTGGTACTTAATTTAGCGTTTTTATCATTTGGTATCAATAGCTGCTAGAAGAATGTAAAACATTGAAGGAGCAAGCCTAAGCAAGCTATAGATTATGTGCTGTGATCTACATGTATTAGCAAGCAAAGCAATTGCACAAGTCTAATTACAGTATATCTTGTTGCATTAATCTTGCTTAAATTGCTTCATCACTTACTATAGCCATTAACATGTAAAGTTATCTTGCATACAGTTAGAAGCAGTCACTGAATGAATAAAACTGTCATCTGCTTTGTTAACCTAGGCTAGCTGCTAGAGAAGTCTTTGGACAGTAGTTGTGTATTATCTTGCTGACCTTTTGCTGCAAATAAGCACAGACTTGCTGACGGCCGCCATTTTAGTCATTGTGATCACACCCACTTTCAGTGAAGTTATTATCAGAAACTAAAGTTAAGATGGACCTAAGTTAGCTGTTTTTTAAAATCACTAAAATTTGCTAAATTAAATTTGCTAAAGTATATACCCGCAAACTCCTTAAAGTACATCCCTGTCTAGAGGTGGTTGTGGGTACATAACTCCCTCAAGATAAGTGGTCTCAGGCTACACCCTTGATCACTTATTTTGCTAGAGTTATGTACCTATAACACTTCCAGACAGGGATATATCCTACACTTACTCTTACTTCAAAATACTACTAACAAACTACCTGCGTAGCACTGTGTTACTTAGCTTTTTTGGCCTTGTTCTGTACACATTGTGTCTGAAACTGAAAGTGTGTTATAAATCTTGTTATGCAACTATTTTTAAGTTTTTAGTCTATAATATTTTTTCTAATGATGATAATAATACAGAAGACCA
The DNA here is from genome assembly GCF_000090795.2 of Amphimedon queenslandica. Classification (NCBI taxonomy): domain Eukaryota; kingdom Metazoa; phylum Porifera; class Demospongiae; order Haplosclerida; family Niphatidae; genus Amphimedon; species Amphimedon queenslandica. The sequence goes on along the minus strand of NW_003546360.1, from coordinate 52,962 downwards.
GACTGTATAAATAATTAATGTCATGATAAGTGTTTTACAATTAACAGCTTTATCTTGTATAACTGTTACTATTTAATTTTTACTTTTGTCATTTTTAGGTAAAGGTCTTTTCTTAGGGCAGAGACTAACACAACAGCAGCTTCTTCTTCTAAAGCAAACAGCTTTGCAGCAACAACAACAGCAGTTTCAACAGAAACAACAAACTGGATCGCAGATTTCTCCTACAACAATTGCCAATGTCCTTCAGAGGCAAGGCCAACATCAACATTCAAAAACTTATCCAAAAGTTCCAGCATCAAGCCCTTCTATACAGTTACCGGCAAAATTGCAAATACCTGGCATTGAGCAACTTCGATCAGGTACTATTGCTTTACCAAATCAGCGTGTTTCTAGTACATTAGTAAGAGCTGGTCTTCCTGCGAGAAGTATGCAAACTGATGAAGTATTAGCACTCCTTCGTCAACAGCAAGCTTTGAGGTTAGCAATGCAGAACCAAACGGCAACAAAGTTATCGCAACAGATTGCTACTTCTCAAGCTGGAATTAATGAAGCCTTAGCAGTAGCTGCAATGGCAGCTGCATTAAAACCAAGTGGCAAAGCCAGCTCTACTGAGTCTTTACGTGAGTCTCCTGAACAAAGTGACAAAAAAACTGATGAACCAAATCAGTTTAACAAATAAATTATATTTATTTTACAGTTGTTCACTTCTTTATGCACTCTATTAAAGTTGTTATTGTAATTGTTTGGTTAGTTGATTCAGACCATTATTAAAGGATGTATTTTTACAGCTGGAAATGCATTGATTGTTTCTGCAATGTTTTGTTATAAATGTTTTAGAGGTGAAGAAATGCTCAATAAAAGAGCTTGCTTGCACAGTTATATCATTATGGGTTTGGCTAGAAGTGCCATTTGATTCATGCAAAAATTGATTTACTTCTTGTGACAAATCAACCTTAACTGAAATGCTGATGTCATTGGACCACCCCAAAGTGTCGTGATTGTAGGGGTTTCTTTACTTGGAAGTACTTGCAAAGGGCTACTTTCACATTAGAAACACTAATGTCTGTAGTGTTTTATTTGTCAAAATGGCTAAGGCCACAAAGTGGCTGCAAGCTATTCTTGATTATAATGAAGAAGTAGCCCTGCATTTTGCAGAGCAATATATTGCCTCATTTATTTCCACAATAATTATTACCAAAATGAATATTTTGACAAAAGTATGCAAAATCATAATTTTTGTTGAAGAAAACCAACTGGTTAATAGGATGTGGCTTAAGGCAAGACGTTGAAGGTGTTACGATTTCTCCTTCAGTGCTATAAGGGTTTCAGATGCAACACTAGTTGCTCAAATGCATAAGGCCACTCCAATTAAATTCATTGTTTCCCATAACAGGTGCGGCTTCCATGCGGGCGGGCGGGATAATTCATTATTCATAACATTATTCATTATTATTATAAAAATATTCATTGATTTTATTTTAATAATAACAAGTTATTATTCCCAAGAATAATTAATAACAAGAGTACTTATTTCTTAGCGACAACAGGCTTGTCAATACAGTTATTGCATTGAGGATAGTGACCAGAAGAAGTATATGGTTGATCTATGCCACAGTAGTAACAGGCTCATAGTTAGCAGAGTAATATAGCTTCTTTATCGGGTCATAACAGTCGTGGTCACGAATCTCGACGTCTTTGTAAGTATCAGGGAGATTAAGATCTTTTAAAAATGAGCCACAAGAGTATGTCATATCTTCCAAAAATCCCCTC
>NW_003546360.1:31646-48516 GCF_000090795.2 Amphimedon queenslandica | reverse complement strand
AAGCAGATAGGAGATCACAATGGCGAGAGTCTTCCTCCGCTATTCTGGCCAAAACGCCACGTCTGAAGAACTGCTCAATTGTCTGGACTTCTTCAGGAACTTCAAGAATGGACCAGCGCAGGAGTGTTTTATTTGTAGCTGAAACTACAGATGTGTTAACAAGTGACAACAACATGGACGCAGACATCTTAAAACCACGTGTGCATTCTGTGCAATAATGAATAATGAAAAATGAGCATGCGCATATGCAGGCGGGTTATGGGAAACAATGAATCTAATTGGAGTGGCCTAAATATATTTTACCAATCTTGTGAAGAGTAGGAAACTTCTTGTCTTGACTTTTCCACTGTGTTAGTGGTGGGAAATCAATGTTGTCATTGGGTAAGTGTCAAGTGAAGGTACATATAGTTGGTTTCAGTTGAGAAGAAACGGAAATAAAATTAATCAATATTAATTTTCGTCATTAAAACGTCACGTGTAGCCCCGCCCAAACATGGCTGCAATCTGCAAGCTCTGTCATTCTTCGAGCGTTTCTTCTCCTTTAACTTACTTTACTAACTATTGTACCTCTACAGTGGTTGCTGCTACCTCCATCTATCCTTTTCTTGTTTTTGGTGCCTGTTTTTAGCTGGTATAGAGCTCGGAATACGGGTGAATCAACGAGTGAACTGGCAATGAAGAACAACTAAGATTGAGAAGGCTGTGGAGTGATATAGCAAGAATTATCCTTAAGAGAAAGCTCCTAGTTGAATATTAGTAGTTCTAAAGAGCTTGATATGTTTTGTTTTATTTTTAAAATAAAAAACATTATTTTTGACTAAATGTAATGAGATGCAAATGATATTCATCGGAGTGACGCACACAATTCGTCATGGCGGCTCCTTTCATCTCAAGCGGAAGAACCCGTTTAGAACCTTCCAGAGTACCTAGAAACTCAAAAATCGGTAAGGATTTTCGGAAGAACCTGTTATGCAGCTATACCAAATTTCAATTTGCTAGCATTAGTGACAAAAAAGTTATAAGGGGTGGTGGTGGTTTCTTCTCAACTGAAACCGACTATACCTTAAGGAGACAATTGTTTGCGGGTATTTAATTTAGCGAATTTTAGTGATTAAAAAAAAATCGCTAACTTATGTCCGCGCTAATTTAAATTTTTAATTGAAAGTGGGTGTGGTCACAATGAATAAAATGGCGGCCGTCAGCAAGTCTGAGTTTATTTGCAGCGAAGGGTCAGCAAGATAATACTAAACTGCTGTCCAAAGACTTCTTTAGCAGTTAGCCTAGGTTAACAAAGCAGATGAAATATTCTTCGTTCAGTGACTGCTCTAACTGTAAGCAAGATAACTTTACATGTTAATGGCTGCAGAGTCAGTGATGAAGCAATTTAAGCAGGATTAATGCAACAAGATCTACTGTATTAGTGTATTTAGACTTGTGCAATTGCTTTGCTTGCTCATACATGTAAATCACAGCACATAATCTATAGCTTGCTTAGGCTCGCCCCTTTAATTCTTCTAGAAGTTATTAATACCAAATGATCAAAAATGCTAAATTAAGTACCAGACAAATGTCAGTACCATGAAAATCGCTAAAATAAGTACACACTAATAATTGTCTCCTTAAGGTATGTAGCTCCTCAATAACTGTCATTTTTGTGAACACTTGATGCTTTGATTCCAAAAATTTGCTTAAGAGCATATCTAGGTTTTTGGAAGTGGTTGTGCTAAATTAGATTCATTGTCTTCATGAATGGCAGTAAGTTAATACTAGTGTGCTTAGAGATATCTAATGCAAATAATTCGAACCATGAGTCAATTACAGTTGCAATAATAATTATTAGATCAGTCTCATCACTAGCATATTGTCCTTCAAGATCCTCTTACTTTCTTCATGGTTTCCATAGCAGAATTTTTATTATTATTACTGATCAACTAATTATTGTTATGCTGAGTTAGTAGAGATACTGCTGATACTATAATGTTATTTTCCTGAAAGAAAGTCTGTCATATCTCTAAAATGGTGTAAGAGCAGCCAGGACTGAATCAATAACATCAAAATCCTGCCAAGTGAGTATCAAAATGGGATGTTTTACAATCGCTTGCTAGAACCACCCTGATAGCTTCCTGTTGCTTTACTATACAATGTAACATAATGTAAAGTAGATCCCCAGGAAGTAGCAACAACTACTTTAAGCTTGTATGGAAGGATACCTTTCTCCTCTTGTACTTCTCTAAGATCTCTGGTTATTGTCCATTTGCGAGTAAAAGCACCAATTACCTTCCTGCAAACTTTTGTTACACGATCACCTCCCCTGATTGCTAAATTTGCTAAGTCTATAATTATTGCATTCAAAGCAACTCAAAAGCTTCCATCTAAGGAGTGCACAAGCTCATATAATGTTTGAACCATAGTCTGTTGTTATGCAAACATGCTTAGTAATATCTGAATTCCAAGCAATGAAAGTTGCTTTCAGTGACTCCATTATAATCTTCTCCTGTGTGATCATACAGTAAATATTTTGTTTGCAAACAATGACTTTAAATATCTCAACTGCTATCCACGTAATGCACAGTAAAACTGATCTAAGGATCTAGAGCTTCTGTAGTACACGTATAAGTAAAGCTAGCAAAGTGTATCACTTTAGTCAACAATTATTCTTTCTCGATTTTCTCCCGAACCTCATTATAAATAGTGTTATGTTTACAGTATGTACATATATATGCATGCACAGTACATGTACTCATTATTATTCATTATTATTATTATTATTATCATTATTATTATTATTATTTTGGGGCCCTGCGCCAGCCGGTCTTTTTGTTCTGTACAATTTCATTGTGTGTGCTTCTAGCACGTGTGTTGACAGTTGACGAAAGAGATTTTGTTTGTAAACTAGTTCCTCGTCTTGTTAGCAAATTAGCAAGCGTGCAGTTTGTGTTTGTTGGACAATACTGATCCCTCATACACAAAAAATTGGCGACGAGGGTAAACTGAGACCGTATAGATTTTGACTGGAACTATGGCAGCTTGTTTTCATGGGTTGTTGTCTACTTTCGATGCTACACAGGAGGACTGGGTCGACTACACTGAACGTCTAGAGCACTACCTTGTTGCCAATAGTATTGATGATGGAAATGTACAACATGCTATTCTATTGACTAATGTTGGACCCCCTACTTACCGGTTAGCAAAGACTCTATCTCTGCCGAAGAAGCCAACAAATTATACTTTTGCTGAGTTGGTAAAGATGGTAACGGCGCACTTCCATCCGGAGCCATCTCCGATATTGAAGAGATTTGAGTTCAATACCCGCTCTCAAGAAGAAGGGAAAGTGTAGCAGTATTTGTGGCTGCTCTATGTAGTATTGCAGAGTATTGTGAATATAAAGATGACATCTTGGCTGACATGTTACGGGACAGGATTGTATGTGGCATCAGAGGTAAAGCCGTTCAAAGGTCGCTATTGAAAGAGTCAAAGTTGACTTATGAGTCTGCTTTAGACATTTCCCTGGCAGCAGAGGCTGCTGCACACAATTGCAAGCAGTTACAAGAAAGACAGAAGCCACAACTACCTGTTAATTGAATAAATTATAAGCAAGGGACTGGATCAAAGAAGACACCAACTGGTGGTTCTAACGGTGGTTCTACTGTTTCATCACATTCAGATTGTTACCGTTGTGGAGGCAAGCATTCAGCTGCTCAGTGTTGATTTAAAGATTTTGAATGTCATTTCTGCAAGAAGAGAGGACATTTAGCCTCTGTGTGTCATAAGAAGAGAGCCAGTCCTCCCAGTAAACAAGAAAACCCTGCAGACAAAGGCAAAGCCAATGCTGTAGAGGGAGATGAGGAAAGTTCAGATTATCCACTATTTAATATATCTAATTGTACTCCGAGTAAGCTGTTGCTTGTTAAGGTATCTATTAATGGAGTTAGTATCAATATGGAGCTCGACATTGGAGCTTCTGTATTGTTCATGAGTGAAGATACATATTGCTTAATAAAGGATTCAGTGAGTCCACTCCAGCAGTCATCAGTCAGACTTCACACATATACAGGTGAACCTATCAAGGTGATAGGAGTTATTGATGTTATTGTGGAACATAATGGTCAGCAAATGACACTGCCTCTTATTGTTATGGAAGGGAAGGGACCTCCACTTTTTGGAAGAAACTGGTTGTCAGTGTGAAAGCTGGATTGGTAGCATATATTTAAAGTGGAGAGCAACAGTTCACTGCAGGATGTTTTGAATCAATTTAACGAAGTATTTAATGAGGGACTTGGCACTGTACTAGGGGTGAAAGCCAAAATATACGTCAGTCCCCAAGCTACACCTATTTTTCATAAGGCTCGTCCTGTTCCATACTCATTAAAGTTGAAAATTGAGGACAAATTGGATCAATTACTCAAGGAAGGTATCATTGAGCCTGTGCAATTTTCTGATTGGGCTGCTCCCATTGTGCCCGTGCCTAAAGGAGATGGTACCATACGTATCTGTGGTGACTATAAAGTTACAACTAACAGAATAGCAAGTCTAAAAAAATATCCACTTCCACAAATTGAGGACCTTTTTGCATCACTCAGGTGGTCAGACTTTCTCGAAGTTGGATTTACTCATGCGTATCAGCAGGTTGAGTTAGAAGAAGACTCGCGTGAGTTCACTATTATTAATACCCATAAGGGATTATTTCAGTATAACCGTTTGCCATTTGGCATAGCATCAGCCCCATCTTTTTTCTAGAGGGTTATGGATACTCTTTTGCAGGGTATTCCAGGGGTTTGTGTGTATCTAGATGACATATTAATTTCAGGTCAATCAGAGGAGGAGCATCTCGCTCGTTTGTCAGAGGTATTGAGGAGACTAGCAGAGTCGGGAATGCGACTGAAGAAGGAGAAATGCAGTTTCCTGTTGCCTTCTGTCAAATACTTAGGGCAAGTCATCAGCTCGAAAGGGTTAAGTACTTCTGATACAAAGGTTGCAACTATAACTAATGCTCCATTGCCCACAAATGTCAGTGAATTGCGTTCTTTCCTGCGGATGGTCAACTATTATGGCAAGTTTTTACCGGACTTAGCCATGGTACTATCACCATTGTACAGCCTACTCCAAAAGAACAAGGGTTGATCTTGGGAGGAACCACAAGAGACAGCATTCTGTTCTATTAAGGAACTACTCAAATTGTCTCAAGTCTTAGTTCATTTTGATCCTAATTTGCCTCTAGTTCTCTCATGTGATGCCTCACCATTATGGTGTGGGGGTGGTCTTAGCACACAAGATGCCAGACGGATAAGAGCGTCCAGTAGGATTTGCCTTTCGTTCTCTTACTCTTACTGAGAGAAAGTATTCACAACTCGATAAGGAGGCGCTCACTATTGTTTTTGGGGTAAAGAAATACCACCAATTTCTTTATGGGAGACAGTTTACATTAAAAATGGATCATAAGCCTCTCATTCATATTTTTAGTGAGAAGAAGGCAACACCTGTGTTAGCCTCAGGCTGTATACAGAGATGGGCCCTTACCCTAGGAGTGTACTCTTATACTATTCAGTATCGTGAAAGGAAGAACAATGTCTGTGCAGATGCAATGAGCAGCCTCTCTCTGAAGTCTACCTTCACTCTCACTCCCAAACCACACGAATTAATCCACTTGATGGAATATTTGGACACCTCTCCTACTACTAGTATGCAGATCAAGCAATGGACCGACCGTGATCCTGAGCTATCAAAAGTTTGTGACTGGATATTGTCTGCGTGGCCTGAGAAGGAGATTACTGATGAGGGATATGTACCATATTGGAGGAGAAGGTATGAATTGAATGTGGAGGAAGGGTGTGTGTTGTGGGGGAATTGTGTTGTAATCCCTAAGAGAGGGAGGGAAACAGTGAATAAGATGTTGCAGAGGGCCACACAGGGATTGTACGTATGAAGAGTTTTACCCGTAGTTATGTGTGGTGGCCTGGATAGATGCTGAGTTAGAGCAGTGTGTGAAATCATGTGTCTCAAGTCAGATTCAAAAAAAATCACTGCCTGTAGTACCTTTGCATCCATGGGCATGGCTAGAGAGAGCTTGGTCAAGAGTCCATATAGACTATGCAGGTCCTTTTGAAGGGAAGTCTTTTCTGGTTATGATAGATGCATATTGTAGATGGATGGAAGTCCATATTACAAATCTTACAACTACAGCAGCAGCAATGGAATTAATGAGAAAATCGCTTGCTACCTTGGGATTGCCTGATGTAGTAGTCTCAGATAATTCAGCTAATTTTACTAGCCTGGAATTTAGTACATTTTTGAAGAGAATGGGATAAGACATGTAAGGATACCTCCATACCATCCGTCATCGAATGGTATAGCTGAGAGGACGGTACAGACATTAAAAGATGGTCTGAGAAAGATTAAAGGAGGATCTTTAGAGACTCACTTATCTAGGTTCCTGTTTAAGTACAGAATCACACCTCATAGTATTACTGGGATATCTCCTGGTGGGATAATCTTTGGTCGATGTCTACATTCTCACTTGGATCATTTAAGACCAAACATTCAGAAGATAGCTAATCTGAATAATGACCGTCAAAAGCAGTGGTATGATGTCCATGCTCAGTGGCGCATCTGGGCCCGGGCCTAGATGGGCCATGGCCCGGGCATCAGAAGTCAGTAATGAGATTCATTAGATACAATGTAAACAATTCCCTGCCTCAAGTTTTGGTAAAGCAAACCACAAGCCACACCAGAGTACTTACAAGTGCTTGAAGAGCATTATAAGCACAGCATAGATGAGGAAATTGTTGAAACCCATCATAAAAATGGCCAAAAGATGCATAACCATAAAATAACTGGTTGAAAAGTGGACACACCCACTTCCTGGCCCTACCATTAACTTGCACCCAGATCCGCCACTGTCCATGCTAAACAGAGATTGTTTAAGGTAGGGGACTTGGTCTACTTAAGGAACTATGCAACATGACCTCAATGGCTTCCTGGAAAGATTATTGAATTGAACGGTAATGTTCTATTTACAGTATTGTTAGAGGATGGTCGCAGAGTAAGGAAACATACTGATCAGATATTCATCAATATGAAAGATCCACTACTGAAGAGTCTAATGATGACCCCTCAGAGGACCCTACTGTGGTTAGTACTCCTAATCCATCACCTACAGTTGATACTCCTCAATCTCCCCCTATTCAGTTACCTTTAACTACTGAACCTGATCACTCTAATCTTATTCAATCTCCCTCACTCTCCTCCCTTTTGTCTACTCCGAATTACTCGTCACCAACACCCGAGCCAGTACCACATCTCTCACGAATCGTCCAGTATGACGTTCCACACGATCAAGACACTCACCAAAGAGGTATGGATCGCCTGTACGATATTGACTGTTGTTATTATTAATAGTAATAGCTTATTATTATTATTATTATTATCCTTATTGATTTTTGTCTTGATAACTAAAGAGGGAGGAGTGTTATGTTTACATTATGTACTTATATATGCATGCACAGTACATGTACTCATTAATATTCATTATTATTATTATTATTATTATTATTTTGGGGCCCTGCGCCAGCCGGTCTTTTGTTCTGTACAGTTGTATTGTGTGTGCTTCTAGCACATGTGTTGTTAGTTGAAGAAAGAGATTTTGTTTGTAAACTAGTTTCTTGTCTTGTTAGCAAATTAGCTAGCGTGCAGTTTGTGTGTGTTGGACAATACTGATCCCTCCTCATACTAGTCAGGTGTGGCCAGACCCTTGCGAAAACGGAGGGTCAGGAACCTCGTATATACCAGTCTTGTTAGCTGCTGCAGAAATTCTGCAGTGACGCATTGTGACTCGCTATGACTATTAACTTTAATAATTATTAATAATTGAAAATGGATGTTGGTGCTGTAGCTGCTAATCTTCTTGGTATCCATTCTCTGCATTTGCATATTCTTCGAGACACTATAAATTCATCAAAGCAGTTATATAAGATGTCATCAGAAGTCTCATTTATAGGAAGCTCCTAAAACTTGGGCCATATATGCCCACTCAATTCTCTCCATGTTGAAAACACCAAATTAGATCTGCTAAACAAACTGTAACCATTATTAGCCTGGGAAGTGATGTTGCTTCTACAGCTGACAGTCTTACAAGTCGTCATTGCTTCTTTATTTATAATTATAATTGTTTTTGTTTTTATTATTATTATAATTAGCTATTAATTATTCATTATGATGACATAGGCTGCTACAGCAGCTGCAGCTCCACCCGAAGCCATAGTAGTTGAAAACAAGTCTGGTATACACAAGGTTCCTGACCCTCCATTTTCGCAAGTGTCAGGCCATGCCTGACTATCCTCATACACAACAAATTGCATTTCCAGTAAAGTGATTCCAACTAGACACCTCATACATAGGATTGAATTTGTTTAGCATCTTTTTCAGTCCTGGTTGCTCAATGGCACTTAGGGCATACATATCATTTGCCAAAAAGTAAGTGACAAACTTGGTCAATCTCTTGTATTCTTGTCTAGCTTCCTAATTCTTTTAAGCGCTTCTTTGATTGATGGCGAACCTGTTGTTGTTGGTGTCTCAGCTTTTGTTTTAGGTTTCACCTTCACGTATTGCTCAGAGTGCTAATTCTTGAGATGAGAGTAGAGGTTGCTGGTATTGCTGTGCTTGGCTGATACTGAGAGTCTAAAACCCAGTGTAGATGGCACACTGGGTTTTCACTAACACTTGCCTTTCCATTCTCTTCTAGCTTCAACTCAAAGTACTTTCACACTTTAACTTGGTATATTGCTTCTCAGGTAGCCTGATTTCTTGAACTTTTCTAACCTTTACGTTGGTAACACAAGCCATTAGTTGCTGACAGGTCTCAGTGCCTAGACCATTTGCCCAGCCTACAGTCAATAGCATTGGGGTGGGTGGCGGAAAAGGGTCTGCCATTTTGACTTACTGTGCTTTTCAATCCACTTGGATCACAATTGCTTGCTCCATAAACTGCAGAATACATGGGCATTGTATGGAGGGGAGAGATTTACAGAACACAATAATGCAAGTGGAGTGAAAAGCCTATGGCAGGTGGTTTGTGTCAAAATTAGTAATTGTAATAAAAACAGGTGGAGTGTCCAGGACACCAGGTGCAGTGCAGTATTTTAAGAGTGTTTGATCGATGCAAGTGTCCTTCGCAGTCACTGACGAGAATGTTATGAGTGATCAATCAATTCGAGTGTCCTTTTCAGCCGCTGAGTAATGCTCTTCTTTTTAAACAATTTGAAGGACATTGTGACTGTCAATCTAAGTCTTGTCTCTAGCTGGTAAAGGCTAAAGGCAATGTAGTGACCAAATGGTGGGAGCTTGACCTTGGTACTTGTAAATGTTGACTTATTTTTAAAAGGCTAAAAGTCTCTTCTGACAAAAATGAAAGACCACGCATATATACATATATATACATACAGCATTACATCATATTACATCACAATGACAGAACATATAATTAGTCTGAGTCAGGATAACATGAACTAATAAGCATAGAATATCATAAGCATAAGAGCTACATGGAAAAGAAATAATATTGTACAGCAATGCAAGAATAATGAAGCACTATGGTCCAATGGACTCGCCCACTGGAATTCACCTGAGTGATATTGTTACTTGTACTGTGATATTTCAAGCAATTTGAAAAATATTATTATTATTATTGACTGCATAGTTATAATAATAATTAAAATAAGCTATGGGTGTGGTCAACAACTAGCTAGCTAGCTGAATCATGGCACATGTGTAGGAGAAAGAAGAAAAGTTGAAATTTATTTTAGGATTGGAAGCTCTATTCAAAGAAAAAGTCGGCATAAAAATTTTCCTAAATATTTAAGAGACTATAAGAGTTTGGTTGCTCCTGCTGTCCATATTGCTGCCTGAAAAGTTTTCAACGAGGAGAAATCATAAACTTTGAGCAACTGTATCTCACAAACAACAAAGTTAGGACAAAATCATTCTTTTTGTTTTTTGTTAGATGGGATTTGCTACCTCTGAAGCAATTCTTGGCCCTGTAGAGTGAAACACGAGCTCTCAATTGTAGAGAGGTCCCTTGGTTTAGCAGTTCACAGCTTTTGGTACCATGGGTAGCTACAAGAGAATAACTAGATGAAAGAAAGGAACTTTATGTGTTGCTAGAAGAAGAAATATAGCTCTAGAATGCTCAGATAAAAAGATATATTTTTTACAAATCAATTAAACTTTGTGGACAGAATGACAACCCAACTGCTTTGTACCCGCCTACGCAAGCGTGGTGAGTCCAACGAGTGCACTATAGCACATGCCCTTGCCACAATCAGCGTGACATAACTGCAGTATATTACTCTTGTAGATACGATTATTAAAAATCAAAAGATCAACCAAAACAACAGAATCAAACATTTATATACTAAGACACAAATTATGAAATAGTTTCACATTAACACAAATTATTTAGAATGGATCTATCACAGACAAGACATGCAACCAATAATTAAGTCTAGGCACACTTTACATTTATTACAATTTAGGGTTCTACAGTCACGTGATTTCTGGGATACTACAAAAACACAAATGAAACATTAATTTGTTTTTCAAAAATTATAGAGGAAATACTGCTGACTGACTGTTACTGTACATGTTAGCTTGCTCAGCCTTGCATTGCTTTGCTGCAGTAATTGAAGGTGGGGCTGGAATAAAAGGTAAGGCTCAAATTAAGCACCGCCTACTTCATAGTTACACACAATGGACAGTTACTGGTAAAAAAGCTTTAGTTTTCTACACTTATACACAGTGTATGGCACAATAATCAGGCTTTATTTGTTGTATACAAGCTTAATAGTAAGAATCTACAGTTTAAAAGACTCTGACAGATCTTCCTGGAGAACAGGACCTCGTGTAAACAGTTGCAGTAAGCGATGTTTGAGCTACCATATCTCAAATTAAGAATGTAAGACAAATTTTCTACATATTAAATGAATAAAAACTTTTAATCTATTGTTTGGTGTGTTCTATTGCATTATTACCTTCTTCATGAGAGAGCTGGCCAGAATCCTGATTACGTTTAGCAACATTACTGGCTCATGCTGCCAAGGAGAAGATGAATGAAGAAGTGAACTGAAGAAAAACTACTTTTGGCAATTATTTTAGTTAACAGTGGGACTCCACAGGACCTTAGCAAAGAGCAGCAAGGATTTGAAAACAGAGAAAAAGAAGCCATATTGCGAACACACACACACACTGACACAAAGAGTGCAGTAACCTTGCCTATATGCCTATGGCGTGGGCGAGGGCAATGCAGCACTGTTGTGCAATGGACTAGCTAATCATGGCACATGGCTAGGAGAAAGAAGGAAAGCTGAAATTTAATTTAGCATCTGCAGCTCTATTCAAAGAAAGAGTTGGCACAAAACTGTTGCCTAAATATTTAAAAGAGACTGAGTTTGGTTGCTCCTGCTTTCCCTAGTAGTGCTGCCTGAAAATTTTTTCCAGAGGCTAAATCACAAACTTTGAGCAACTGTAACTCACAAACAAAGAAGTTAGGAGAAAGTTCTTTCATTTTTTCTTAGATTGGATTTTCTACCTCTGAAACAAATATTGGCCCTGTTGAGTGAAACAGTAGCTCTCACTTGGAGAGAGGTTGCATGGTTTAACAGTTCCCTTGCTTTGGTGCCACGGGATGCTACAAAAGCATAACTAGATGAACGAAAGCAACTTTATCTGTTGCTAGAAGAAGAATAGCTCTACAGTGCACAGACAAAAGGATATATTACAAATCAATTAAAAGGAAATAGACATCCAAATTAAGTTTTTTATTTTATGGTCTTAATATGATTGCCTGACCATTTTAATGTGTTCCAACTTCCATAGTCTAAAAAATTTTAGTCACTGAGATATGAGCCTTCAAAAAATGCCCTTTTTTGCCTCTTGCAGTGTCACTTCTTGTCGGTGGGTGTGGCTAAACGTGACGTCATAGTAGGAATGTTTGCAGATAACTCCATTCCTTTATAGGAGAAAATGATCCTTTATTTTTATGCCTTATAATATAATAGCCCTAATTTTAAGATAGGGATTATTAGCTTTCATTATTCTAAGCTTGGAACTGCAAGAAACAGTCATAATATCACAATTAGGTAAATCTTCTTGCTTGCTTATTTTGAGTCTTTTCTTGGATTTGCATGTTTAGAATAATGAAAGCTAACAATCCCTATCTTAAAATTAGGGCTATTATTTTATAAGGCATAAAAATAAAGGATCATTTACTCCTATAAAGGAATGGAGTTATCTGCAAACATTCCTACTATGACGTCACGTTTAGCCACACCACCAACAGGAAGTAAGCAAAAAAGGGCATTTTTGAAGGCTCATATCTCAGTGAATAAAATTTTTTAGACTATAGAAGTTGGAACACAATATTAAAATGGTCAGGCAATCATATTAAGACCATAAAATAAAAAACTTAATATGGATGTGTTTCCCTTTAAACTGTGTAGACAGAATGACAAAATGACAACCCAGCTGCATAATACCCGCCTATGCAAGCATGGCGAGTCCAATAATAACTAAAGTAATAATGATATTAATTGTAATAATAATAATAGTAGTAGTAGTAATAATCATAATGATAATAACAATATTACTGTTCAAATTACCTTTAAAAATCGTAATAGGAATTATTACCAATTTCATTGATCAATATAATACTCCTCCCCTATTAAGTTAACATACATACGGCTCATGATCAGTAGTCGTTCTTGAATGAGTGAATCAAAAAATCAGTGGTGGCATAGGAGGTAGTGTAGGAGGTGCAGGCATGTTAGGTATAAATGGAGTGGCATTATCATCCCAATGACTGTCCTCCTGATGAGTATCTGGCTCAGAGTCCTCAGTATAAAAGTTTCTGAGCTGGATAGCATGTCTTTTAAGCACTATAACATCCTTAGTTTTAACATGGTAAGGCAATGGTCCAGTGACCTTACAGACAACCACAGGAATCCATAATGGCTTTCCCGAGTAGTTCCTAGCAAGCAGCTATTCATGTAGCTTGAAAGATCTAGTGTTGCTTTCTTTCTGTGAAGAAATCTGGGTGATCGGTATCTAAAGCTGATCTTAATTTACGTCTCATTAGGAGTTCACTTGGGGATTGCCCAGTGAAGTAATTTGATAAGAGTAAAGGAATTGAGCAATTCCTTCTTGTAGTTGTCCTTCCATCTTCATAATAGCATTTTTAACTGTCTGCACTGCTCTCTCTGTTTGGCCATTAGATCTTGGATGGTAAGGAGCTGGTAGTGAATGGCGAATACTATTGAAAAACATGAATTTCTTAAATGCTTGACTCGTAATTGAAGGTCCATTATCAGAGACCAATAAATGACAAGAACCATGAGTAGAGAATATGTGACGAAGGACTTTGATAGTCTCTTCAGAGGAAGTAGATATACTTCTAACCAGTGAGAGTGAGCACCTCCCAGAATGAGAAAGTAGTGTCCCAGAAAAAAACTGACATGGTCTCTATGTAGCTGGATTTTTTGTAACTTCCCACGGGTGCACATGAGTTTACAAGGGAGGGCACTTGGCACACCTTACACTTCATGACTAAATCTTCAATTGCTTTGTCTAATGCAGGTAATAGCACCGGGCTAGACTCTTCATTTTTGACATTCCCTGATGTGCTTCATGTAATTGAGTAAGTATTTCTGATTGACCCTGGGGTGGGACAATCACTCTGGAGCCCCGAAGGAGACATCCTTTAGCTACACTGAGTTCCATGAAACAGTGCGAATTAGGTTTCAGTTTTAGATCATCATCAAGTGCCTCGCCTCCAGTGAGTACTGTCTGTTGTAGTCTTGATTAATTAGTATTCTTATCTGTCTGCAGCTTGACATTATGAGCTGAAACTATAGCTTCTAAAATATATTCAAACATTAGCACTACATCTTGCTGCATAGGAACAGAAGGGGAGTTAGGGAGTGGTTGTCCACTAAATTCATCCGCATGTAGTATTAGTTTACCTGGTTTTTACTGAGTAGCATAGTTATATACTGAAAGTGCTATTGCCCAATGTTGGATACTAGACGAAGGAATCTGTTTAGACTCACTCTGGAGTAACTCCAGTGGTTTATGGTCAGAATGGACACATTGTCCACCATAGATGTTATGGCAAACAGCGAAAAAAATTGCTAATGCATTCTTCTCCAACTGAGAGTAACATTTTTCAGCTGCTGAGAGAGTATGGGAAGCATAAGCGACTGCCAGGTCAATCCCATCAGGCATCCTGTGGCTGAGGACTGCTCCTAGTCTGTTGGGTGAAGCATCACAAGCTACCACAAGTGGCTTCTTATTATAATGTGTTAAGACAAAAGAGGAATGAAGCTTGGCTTTAGCCCTTAGATATTCTTTCTCTTGGTCTTGAGACCATTTCCAGGGAGTGTCCTTTTGAAGAAGCCAATAAAAAGGAGATAATACAGTGGCTACATCTGGTAAGAACTTATGGTAATAGTGCAACAATTCTAGAAAGGATTCTTATTTTGTGACGTTTGTAGGTGTAGGCGATTCTTGAATAGCCTTCACCTTATCTTTTGAAGGATGTAGACTATCTGTATCAATGATGTATTCCAAGTACTCAACTGATGGAACATCAAATTTACACTTAGACTGCTTCAAAGTACGTCCTGGCTCCTCTAGGGTCTGCAAAATAGCATGAAGATTATTGAGGTGATCATCATCATTGGTATCAGTAATGAGTATGTCATCTATGTAGAAACATACATGATGTAATAAGTAAGTTCTCAATTGTATGTTAAAATAATGAGGGTGCTGATGAGACTCCAAAAAAAAGACTCTCTACTGGAAGAGCCCTTTGGTGGTATTGGTCCTAAATATCCTTTAAGCCTCATCCAGTAGTATCTGAAGGTAAGCGTGCTTCTAACAGAGTTTTGAGATCTTTCCTCCAGCTAGGTCAGCAAACAAATTCTCTGATTGTGGTATTGGATATAAATCAGTTAACAGAACTGGGTTAACAGTAACTTGGTAGTCTCCGCACAATTGAATAGACCCGTCAGACTTTACAATAGGAACAATGGGTGCAGCCCACTCTGAGTACTTTACAGCTGTAATAACTTCTTAACCCCTTAAACAATCTATTTTGTCAAATGCAGTGATAGAGTGACAGGATGTGGATGGTAGAACAATCTGACTGGATATGAATCTTGGCTGTGAAGTCCCGCAGCTTTCCCAATTCCGAAGAAAATACTGGAGTGTGTTTCTGGGGTACTTCACCTTAATAAAAAAACAGTTATTATTCACTTCCAACCAATTACAACCTATTAGAGTAGGTCCATTTCAAGGAACTATCACCGGTTGTAGAGTAGCAGTGTGGGACTGATAATAAACATCAACATCTATAGCATCAACTGGCTTGAGTTTTTGTCCCGCATATGTAGTTAAAATGACACGAGAAGGAAAAAGTGGAGGAAGAGTAGAAGAAAAAAAGGTATAAGTGTCGTTTCTCACAATAGATAAGGAAGGCCCAGTTCCATGGAATGGTCGACATTAGTGACACTGAAACAATGAAAGGTTTTCCAGTAAAAGGTGAAGTAAACAATGGTAGTCCACTTAGTCAGAGTCTCCCATGGGAAGAAGATGTGGCTCGTGGTCTAGGGGTGTTGCCTATTATTTTGCTGAGGTGGTGGATACCCAGTCTTGGCTTTAGGAGGATTTTTCTAATGCTGTGGCTTCTCTTTACAACTGCGACATACCCTGGCTAGGTGTCTTTTCTTTCCAAACAGCCTACAATCTGCCTCAATAAACTTACATTTGGTAGCATAATGATCATCACATCTGTAACACTCCACTTTACTCAGCATGTGTGACGATTCCTTTTTGTGTTGAAGGTTATGAACAGGAGTCTGCATCTGGTGCTGTGATTTACTCTCAGGCCGATCAGAGACATCAGGAGCAGCTAGCTCCATAGCTTGAGCTATTTGAAATGCTTTATTGTAGTCTAAGTCTGGCTTTTGTAGAGGTCTTCTTTGAATTCAAATGCCATTGATGACACAAACGAGCCTGTCCTGAATCATAACATCCAGAGAATTTTAGCAATTGCAGTGTCTTACTACACAAAGCTCTGCCACATAAGTTGTCACTGTCTTGACTTGTTTCCTAACACTCATGTGGAACTTAAAACATGGAACTAACGGAGATCTAAATGCTTCTGCAAAGCGTCCTTTATTTTATCCAATGTGATGGTCTCATCCTGAGGTGTTGTTAGTTGAATTATGCTCTTGAGTAGCCCTTACATCCTAGTTCCTATTACAGTAATAAAGACTGCTTTCGAGATTCTGCTGCTGTAGTCTTGTTAACCTTGAAGAAGTCAAATATTTTGCCGTAAGACATGCAAGATTCCTTTGAACCATCGAGTGCCGACATTCTGCCATGCGTAGCCATTGTGTAAGTAGTGAAAAGTAGGAAATAATAGCAAAGTAGTCTAGTTACCCTTAGAGATGCACCGATATGCTACTATACCAATATTCCGATAGCAGATATTAAGCCCAAAATTTTAACCAAAAACTGATACCGATACTGATATACATGTATAGGTTTTAATAGATTAATAGTGAACAATGACACAGTTAAAGTTAAAAAGCAACATTTAAAAACAATATCATTCATTAAATCAAAGTTTCCTTTAATAAAGAGAAGTTGTTCTGCTTTCTCAGGACTCAATCTGTTCCTCTTTTGAGAGTAAATATCACCAGCAGAGGAAAATAGCCTCTCTGATGGGACTGAGGTTGGTGGGGCTGATAGATATTTCATTGCCAGTGTGGCAAGATGAGAAAATCTCTTTCTATTGTCTCTCCACCAGCTGTAACATACC
>NW_003546360.1:25946-30921 GCF_000090795.2 Amphimedon queenslandica | reverse complement strand
TGTGTGCGAAGCATCCTAGACTGTCATAGCCTCCATCATTCATCACTTTCACCATGTTACTAGCATTGTCCCGTAAGACAAGATGAACCGCTTCCTTTTCTCTATGCCACTTCAGAAGCATGAGAGTGAATATAGCACATATTTGCTCCACTGTGAGACTCTGGAAAAGATTGAACGTGAAGTATTGCTGACTTTAAGTCAAATAAATTGGTGACCCAGTGAGCAGTAAAACTGATCATAGAATGATTGCAAGTGGCATCAGTAGACCAAATATCAGTAGTAAAGCTGAATGATGTTATACCGTTTAACTTTTGTCACTTCTTTTGCTATCCCATCGTATATTCGTGGTAAGACACTCTCTAACCGGTAGGAGAAAGTGGCCATTCTACAATACTATTCATTTCATCTAAATTTTCAATTCATGATGTATATTTTAGCTCCATAACTTTAAAACATGCTATTCTAGATGGTTTTTGGTGGTAGGTTTTAGTGTATTGATTGCATGCATGACTATAATAGTGACCTAATAGGTGGCTGAATTCCGCTCATTGCAGGTAGTTGGTAGATTGCAAATATTGTACTAGGATGCAGCGAGGCAGCTAGTGGGTAATAAATTCAGATTGCAGATTGTAGATGGTCAATTTCAGGTAGCAGATTGCAGGTTTCAGGTAGCAGATGATTGCAGGTAACAAATTGTAGGTAGCAGATTGTAGATTGCAGATCTTAGGTAGCAGATTACAGATTGCAGGTAGCACTTTGAGCAGATTACAGATTGCAGGTAGCAGATTGTAGGTAACAAATTATATAGGTAGTAGGTTGAAGATTTCAGGTAGTAGATTGCAGGCAGCAGATTGTAGATAGTAGATTGCAGATTTCAGGTTGTAGAGTGCAAATTGTAGATTGCAGATTTCAGGTAGCAAATTGCATGTGACTGAATTTCAGGAAGTAGATTGCAGGTAATTGCAGATATAAACTTGAATAACAATTTTTTGGTATGACTAACTATTGTGGATTGCAAATTGTAGGTTGTTTGTAGCTTATAACATTTTAAGCGTTATTAAATTTATAAGTGGGGAGCCCCGCCTTGTCAGATTTAACCCCTTGTCCCTTTTAATGGGGAAGTAAATTGCGAAATTACTGAACTAAATTATTTTGATTAAACATAAAATTACCAATATATATATATATATAATTATTATATAGTCAAATTAATTACACCAAATGAGCAAGACTTCGAGTTGTAGCCAAAAAAAGGACTGATTTTTCCACTAAATGACCATTACCAGAAACAGCATTCGTAAATATAGCTTCATAGCTTCCAGTCTCCAATTCAAAACGATGGTTTCTAATACTTATAAAATCAGGCCTATTTTTTGAAGTGGGTCAGAGCAATCAGTTGGGTCAGGAGAAATCAGTTGGAATGACCTTAATGTTGTATAACTAAATCAAACCAACTAACCTGTAAACATTTTCATAAATTAATCTGTTATTTTTAACTGGCATGGTGAAATGAGACACTATTATGCCCAGAGTACCCATCAACACCCAAAACATGAGTGACACTAAACATAACAAGCTTCTCATTTTGGTCAAGATGCAGTTTATGTCCAAAACGTGAAGCATGATACGGTACAGGGTTTATGGTGTTGATTATACTGTGACGTCTTGTCTCATATGACTGAGGAGCAACTCTACATAGAGAATCGGCAACCTTTTTCTCATTAATGCATATTCCTTTCGAAGCCAAATAACCCTTCATCATCTTTCTACCATATGTTTCACCAACCTACATGATTTTATTATATTAAAATTGATGTCATAATTATTAGTATAAAGGTTATAAAATACATGTATAATATGTGGAAGCTTGGAAAACTTCCAATTAAGTGAATTAACCAAGGTTATACCCAGCAAAAAAATCTTACTAAGATCTTGTATTATATGATCAGATAAAGTAAGGTGAGATAAGAATTAAGAACAACCTTATAAGATCTTATTTGCATCAATCTTAGCTACTATATACAGGCATGATCTTACTTAAGATCTTACATGAATTATCTTACGCTTCAAATCATTTTAAGTGATACAAGATCTTGAAAGATCTTACAAGTTGCGTGATGTCACAGGAAGTAGTTGACAACCCACGATAGCCTTTACAAAAGTATGAGCATATAAAGAAAGCAAACTTTCAACAAAATTAAACTTAATTAAGCTATAATGACATCATTATTATGCATTTAAGCAATGTAAGTTCTTGCTCAGATCTTACAATTGTAGTCATTTTAATACTATGGGATATGCTTGGAATCCCAAATCCGAACTTAACTATTTCTTCAAGATCTTGACAAGATCTTACAATATCCTTCATGATATTAGTCCATAACAAGTAAGAGTCTTAAAAGATCATACAAGATTTAATTCCAGATCTTGACTGATAATGTAAGATTTAATTCCAAATCTTTACTGAAAATGTAAGATTTCATTCCTGATCTTGACTGATCATGTAAGATTTAGTCGTGATCTTGCCTGATCATGTAAGATTTAGTGCCTGATCTTGACTGATAATGTAAGATTAATCGTCAGACCATGCCTGATCATGTAAGACTTATCATAAGATCTTGGCAAGATTTTGGAACTTCTTGTCTAATGATCTTGCAAGAACAGGCATGATTAAACATGCAAGATCATTTGTAAGGTTTCATAAGATCTTACGTAAGATTTTTTTGCTGGGTATCATTTGCCGAATTTGTGGCCATGTGCCATTGAGCATGCATGCATAATATAGTTTGGTGAATGACTATAAAATGGAAAATTCACCAAAATTGATCTCTCCCCCCCCAAAATTAACCAAAATTATAGCCTCTATACAATTTTAATGATACATTAGGTATAATTGATTTTGTCACCTCTTGTACTGCTTCTTCAACGACTTCATCAATTTCTTCATCATCTCTCTTTTCAATACCATGTTTCTTGCAATATCTTCTGACAGACCTTTCTGATAAACCTCTCTGCTGTCCATACTCTTCTTCAAGTATAACTGAGATTTCACCATAGGTTAGACCATCCTTTTGGAATTTAGCAACAATATCAGGATCTATCCCGTCCATAGCTTAACAAAATTAATAATCTTGTGTAGGCTAGGCTAAGGCTTAATCATGTCATGTGACTAGGCGTGTCATAGACCTACACGTGTTCTTTACTGTGCTGCTACAGCTCTAACTATCGTCTTCTCCACTAAAGTCTGAACCTTCCCTTTACTTTTTCTTAGTTATGGCTATGTACAGTCTTTACAACGAAAGTCTGAAAATTAAGATGAGAGAAGATCAGCTTAATATTAAAATGATGTCTCAAGTATTTGACGTTTTCCCAAATTCCGTCATAGTCATAGCGGATGATGGCAGCGTCGAAACAGCAGATCAACAAAGTGGGAAATTTTTTTTGCAGGTGTATTTATTACATAAAGTAAAGGGAAATCCTCTAAATCAAAAGAACCAATCTGCAGCATCATTCCCGTTGGCTGTGAACCCTCAGATGATGTCACCTAATGTGGCAGTAACACCAACAACTACAAATACAAGTGCTCCAAAAGGTGTATCAATTAAAATCAAACGGCCAGCAAAGCCACCTGGTGTATCATCAAAAGAAGCAATGGAGTGGACTAAAACCATCAAAGTGAACGTTGTTAGTCATGGGGAGCTCAAAAGGTTCAGCAATTTTTCTCTTGCACTGACTGATGCTACGGCAGCAATATCTCATGTCGCAAATCAGCTATCTTGTGAAGTTTTTGGTGGGAAAAAGTGATCCTTCTTGATAATGACAACTTACCAATTCTAGACACAAAAGCATCTCAAGGTATGTTTTAACTACATATACAATGCTATAATTGCAGCCTGGGCCTATCATACATGTAAAATAGTCAATATATATATATATACTTTTCTCATTTGCACGCATAACATATGTACACATAGATTAAACTGCTCAGGGACATGCATAGACCTGATGTGTGCCAGAAATAATTTCAGTTGCTATGCATAGTAATGAAGCAAATAATGGAATTACATGATTGAAGTAAATGCAATCCAAGCTATACAGTAATTAGCCACACTTCTACTTAGATAACTTCGGTACTTCAAGCTGGTTCACACAATCCATTGACAATTTATCACCTTTCTCTTTACTGCATGCACTATATCAGTACTTTTTAAAAGGTTCACACATTCCATTGTAAATTAATCACCTTTCTCTTTACTGTACTATAGGCTATAAATTTTGGAAGACAAATAAGAAAATTAGGGCATTAGCAGAAGAAGAATACTGTTGTTTCCAAGGGTTAGATGAACATAGTGATGATGATTTTGAGCCATCTTTAGGATTATCAGAGGACAAAGCAGCTTCCATCTCCAATACTATTGACAAGTAGTGATGACGATGATATAGATTATAGCTAGCCGTGCAGCTCCTAAGGAAAAACAAGGCAATCAAAAAGAAGGAAAAGAATGGATTCACTTGAAGACAGACTTTTGAAACTTGAAAAGTCATCTTGTTCTTCAGCAATCAAGTCATCAGCATTGGCTGCCATTGAAGAACTATTAAAATGCTGTATTTGTAAGCAATTGCTAAAACCTGATTGTTTCTTTCTCTCTTGCTGCTGTCAACTCGTATGTGAGGAATGTATCAAGCAGTGGTTTGAAACAAATACTGGTAAGACGTGTCCCTTATATAGGTCCGAGGAAGTAAATTCTGAAAAGATGCCACGATGCTTAAATGATGTACTTGATATATTGGGAAAAAATGAAAATGGGACTGATGCTACAGAACTATAGGAAAATTTAGCTCTTACTTTGTATGAAAAATAGGCCAGTATATTGCGTTAACAAATTGACAATGACTCATCACTTTTTACACACACCCATGCAAACATTAATCAATAAATAATTGTTCATTCGATGCAAACATTTAATTACAGAAT
>NW_003546360.1:23410-24784 GCF_000090795.2 Amphimedon queenslandica | reverse complement strand
ATGTCGGCTGAACGAGATGGGCGTATTAACGCCAGCAACATGACTGTGTGTAAGGATAACTCTTTTAACGTTAAATTCTGATCTAGCTGGTGCTCACCAATATGGTGTAGCACCACACTCACATCCCATGTACCCTGGTACCTTGGTAGAGGAGGGCGTGATTGAAACGCCCCTTTCAATAGTCTGCTGACCAATGGATGTTGGCCAATAGAGACTCCCTCAATGGGGGTGTGCATGAATGCAATGGCTGATCTGTAGGCATTCAAGGATCTGTACTCATATCCTTCATTGTAAAGATGTGCCAGGAAATTGACCACATCCTCTATAGGTCCTGAAATTGGATCACATTGTCTCTCAGTGCACCAGCCGATCCACTTCTTGCTGAGTGAGTCGTAAGACTGTGAGGTCTTCTGTCTCCATGACGATAGGAGGAGGTCTGAAGCCTCTGATGAAAGTTTCTGATTTTTATAGTGTTGCCTGAGATAGGCCACACGGCTAGGGATGGAGTTAGATCCAGATGATCATCCGTTATTGCCGCTCGTCGAGGATCTATCCTCAGTGGGTTGGAGACTAGCAGGCTTAGTAGCCTGGGATACCAAGGCTGTGACAGCCATATTGGGGCAATTAGTATCACTAGCTCCACCCCCTGAGACTCCACCTTCGCTAGTACTCTCCCTATGAAGTTCCAAGGGGGGTTGGCATAGCCCCTCACTGGTCCACAATCTTGGAGAAAAGCATCTGTTGCTTCTGCTAGGGGATCTGGTCTCCAGCTGTAGAAGCGAGGTAGTTGATGAGATAGTTGTGTTGCAAATAGATCGATTTCTAGGCAGGGGAAGTGCTTTTGGATCCGGTGGAAGATCACGGGATTGAGCATCCAGTCGGAGCGATTCTTCATCACTCTCGACTCTCTGTCTGCTATTACATTCTCTTTTCCTGGTAGATGTGCTGTCAGAAGTTTGTCCCTCTGTAGGCACCACATCCATAGCTCTTTTGCTAGTTTGGTGGCCTGAGCGGAGACTGTACCGCCCAGGTTGTTTATATAAGCTACTGCTGTCTGGTTGTCTAGGAGCAGCAGTACACTCTTGTTCTCTTGATCCTTTAAAAAGGTTTTGATTGCTAGTGTTGCTGCCAGCAGCTCTAGGCAGTTTATGTGCAGTTTTTGCTCCTGCTGGGACCAAGGATGACCGGTCTGTGTCCCTTGGCATGATGCTCCCCACCCTCTGAGGGATGCATCTGATTCTATCTGGAGGTCTGGTTGCCTTAAGACCAGACTCTTCCCATTCCAGCTCATTAGCTGGGTATTGCACCATTCCAATTCCTCTATGGCAGCTGATGACAGGCTGCAAGGAGTGATGTAACACTGGTTGCTCTGGT
>NW_003546360.1:20886-22795 GCF_000090795.2 Amphimedon queenslandica | reverse complement strand
AGTCCACCATCATTCCCAGGAATTCTATCTCTTGGGTTGGCTGTCTCACCGATTTTTCTGGGTGTAATACATAGCCCAAATTCTCCAGGAGGTATATCAGAGCCTCTGTGTGGTCCTGTGCTTTTTCCACTGTTTCTGCCAGGACTAGAATGTTGTCTATGTATGCCACAAGCCTGACTCCTAGCTCTCTGAGCAGAGTTAGCACTGGCTTCAGGGTCTTGGTAAAGACCCAGGGAGCACAGGACAGGCTGAACGGCAGGCAGTTGAACTGGAAGTCTTGGCTTCCAGTGGAGAAGTGCAGGAATTGTCTGTCTGACTGGTGAATTGGGATCGTGAAGTAAGCATCCTTCAGATCCACTTTCATCATCCAGTCCCCTTCCTTTAGAATGTTCCTCAGAGTATGAAGACCCTCTATCTTGAAATGGTAGGGTGGGACGTAAGCATTGAGATCTTTCAGATTGATCACTGGTCTCTTGCCCCCATCTTTTTTGGAGACTAGAAAGAGACTGGAGTAAAACCCCTGGGGGTACTTCCTCAGAGGGATCTCTGAGATCGCCCCTTTGGTCAACATCTTCTGAACTTCCTCGTTCAGTAATGTTTGATCCGAGGTTGAGGACGAGCCTACTTTGGGCTGTCCCTGTTGTGTTGGGTTTCCCAAAAATTCTATTTTGTACCCCTTTATTGTATTCAGGATCCATATATCCTGAGATATTTTTGACCAGTTGTTCTCGAAGAGAGCGAGTCTCCCCGCTATTAGTGTTTTGTCCACTTCTAGTGGAGTTACCCCCCTTTGAACCAATGTATTTAACAATAGATTCTTTGATTGAAATACATTTATACATGATTGAGAGTCTCTCTCTTTCACACTTTGGTTTATGGAGACTACTTCCTGGTGGAGGGCTTTGACTCCCTCTTCTGCCAGGGTCTCCCTCGGTTGGACTGGCTGCCACCTCTTTGGGGGGCAGTGGGGCAGCCTCTCGGAAAAAACTTCCTGTTTTGGGGCTGAGTCGAAGGTCTAGAGGCTGAAAGGAGTTATAGGGACTCTGCCCTCTCCTTCATTTTAACCTCAAAACCTGAACCAAAGAGGTTTGGAGCAGCTGACTGGAAAATGTCCTCCTCTGCCAAGTCTGAGATGTCAGGGTTCACCGACTTGAGGATCTTCTTCCTCCTGAGCCTCGACATTCCAGCTGAGGCGTTCCCCAAAAGGCGGATTGCATTGGAGATAGCCAATTTTGCTTCATCATTAGATAGTTCCCAATTCTCAAAGGAGTGGAGGAGGCGAATCAAGGGGCCGGCTGGGTCGTGAATTAGCGCCTTGATGCGTGTTAATTCGACATCCAATGTCCTCGTCTCTGTGGATGGATGCCCCTTTGAATATGGAATCTAGCTTAGGACACCGGGTGTCTTGAAGGTTAGGGCAAGGGAAGGCACTCCTAAGCCTCTTGCGGCTTTCGGACGATAGCACTTTCCTGAAAGATGAGGTAACCAGCTTAGTGTTCTCCTCTGAGAGCTGGATAGGGATAGTCTGATCGATGTTCTCCATCTCTGACGGATCTCCCTGTTCCTCCTCATCTTCCGAAACTGGCCAGGAGCAGTCTGCCATGCTATCTAAGCCTGACGTGCTCCTGTCCGCCCAATGAGATGAGGACGACTCTGTTGCCCTTCTCTTGGGTGATTGGGGTGCCTGCTCTTCCAGGCATCTTACCCTCTTGGAGATACTCTGTATCTCCTTTTCGAGGGAAGTTTCCATCTTCTCTAGTTGAGAGATAATTTTATCAGCAGCACTCTGGCTGCTGAAAGTCTCTTCAGAAGTAGACATCTTGTAACGGTAAAGTAAAGTTCCTTTCTCTGGAGTTAGAAAAAAGGCCAATGTGGTCTCACCTGGTCAGGGCTTATATAGGAAGTAAGA
>NW_003546360.1:17218-20209 GCF_000090795.2 Amphimedon queenslandica | reverse complement strand
CATTGTGAACTAGAAGTAGCTTGCTCCACTGTCTTGTTCTTCGACTTCTCCTGCTCTTTCTCCTTTTCTAAAAACTCACGATACAATTCGAAGTGTTTCTTCAGGTGAGCTTTTTAATTAGTGGTAGTGTAGGTCTTAGTTGAGCTCCCACCTCTAGATACATCCTCCTTACAGTGATTACAACGAGCGTACTTTGTATTGTCACACAAAGTAAAAAAATTCCACACAACAGACTTCTGCAACCGCCATTTTTAATTATTGACCACATGGAAGTTTGCTAAACTGCGCTTGTGCAAACACTTGCCCATATTGGTTAAAAATTAAACAGATACCGATATGGCTCATTGGACCTTAATATTGGCCAATAACCAATAACTGATCCAATAATCAGTAAATCTCTAGTTACCCTCATCGCCCGTGTAATGACCAAATGGAGAGAGTTTGACCTTCATATTTGTAACCGTTGTCTTATTGTAAAAAGGCTAAAAATCTCTTCAGACAAAAATGAAAGAATACGTATTTATTATACATTCAGCATGACATTATAATACATTACAATGACAGAACATTTAATTACTCTGAGTCAGCATAAAATGAACTTATGAGCATAGAAAGTTATAAGCATAAGACCTACAAGAATAAGAAATAATATTGTACAGCAATGCAAGATAACATAATAATTGTAACAATAAAAGCAGTAGTAGTAATAATCATAATGATGATAATACCAATCATGGTAGAAATAACTGCAATCATAATACCTTATAAATTAATTATAGGAACAAATACCAAATAAATTGATCAATATAAAACAGGCGGGGTTTACTTTGATGGTGGCTGTCCTACATTTAATTTATGCTGACACCTTAGGCAAAGCACATCTCTACAGCTTGCAGGACCTTGGGAGCCTTATTGCTAGTAGACTAGAAATTGATTACAGGCTTTCTGGTGTGCAGCTAGTCCATCTTACAAAGAACTGACATGAAATTACTGATTAAAACAAGTGGAAGGTACTAAATGAATTTCGCTTAAAATAATTATAAATTAAACATTGTTTTGTTAATCATTTGCTACTACAAAATAGATATCTTTTCTTTCTATAAGAACCAGTTGCCATCCTTTGCATATAGTTTTAATTTTTTATTTCGGTTTTATAGGATCTTTGACTTGTAGTACAATGGACCTTTTGCACTTAAGCAATTATAATTAATGTGCACCCGAAGTGGTGGTAAAATGGTGTATTATTGGAGGAAAGAGAGGTTGAACAATTTTCTCTGTTATCCAGCCATTTCAGCTATGAGAACCACTTTGAGCTGTCCTTTTGTTTTAGTATACCTATTTATCTTTTCTGTCAGCCAGTGGCGGATCTATGGGGGGGCCAGGGGAGGCAATGCCCCCTCCCCCAAAAATTTTTTGGAGTAATGTAAACTTTGGCTTACCTATGTAAACTGTGAAGCAGCTGCAGTACTGGACTATATAAACAATCTTTAAACCACAATAGAGCTCATTTTAACTGGCTTAGTCTTTATAATTTTTACTTCCCAGAAAGTTTTGCAAAAGCTTAGTTGACCACACCCCCTAATTACCCCTCCCATCTCATAATTGCCCCCCCCAAAAATTAAATCCTAGATCCGCCCCTGCTGTCAGCTCTTGGTTGCTGTTTTGGCTTTGTAGTCATAGGAATATTCTTACTCATTGGCAACTCCCGTATTTCTAAATTTTGCTTTCAGAAGCCAGGGCACTTGCTTCTCCATTGCTATGAGCATATTCAGCTGAGTCCTATGACTAGTATCAATTATCAGACTTAGTCTCAGTCCATCAGAACCAAGTACGGTGGAACAACTCACTCGGTTGTCATATTACAGCTGGAATGTGGATAATTATGACCATCTTTTCGCTTCTTAAAACTATAGGATTGGTCTTAAATCACATGTAAGAAGCATTCCAATGAACCAAGTGTGCTGGAATAGCTGAGTATCTTGTAACTAGCTATTAATAGTTGTATAATTTGTGTGATTATTATTCATGCATTGCCAATAATTGATATGATTAAATATTCATGGTCTGTGTACTATAAATAGTGTCATTTTTGTAAGGAGCAATAGAGAGTAATTATTATTTGAAGAGAATCTTGACCATCAATTGTTTATTGTAAACGAGCCAGTTGAAGGGACAAAGCAGTCTCCGGGAACCAGACTCTCTCACATGGTCAAACCAAGCTGGTAGTATACTGGAGATACAAAGCTTATAGCTCGGATGAACTGGATTGCTTCTAGTTCGAGCTGCATAACTTATTTAGCTCTCTTAGTTGCTGTTGTGATAGTACTGGTGGTGCTCAGATAAGGAGTGTGAGTTACCTTAAAGAACTAATTAATTTTTAACACTATTTCTCTAACGAGAGGCCTTTGTATCTTCCATATCTTTTGTCTACCTTACCATTTTAACTGGCGCAGTGCCGCTTTCAAGTGCAGCGTGCATTGTTTATATCTCAGAGAGCCTGCCTGATACGGCCACTTTCAGCCTTTCAGCATGGCTGATCCAGCACAATTGAAAAGAAATTGAGCTGGCCACTGAGCTGCGGCCACTCGACGTATTAAAGAAGTCTCAGACCTATTTGATGCTTCCACTGCTCCAGACCCTTTAAGGCTGGAACAGTTGAAGCGGGGATTACAGGAGACTTTAGAGAACCTTAAGAAGTTGGAGGGGGAGATCATGCCGCATGTTGATGCGGGCGATGTGAGTATAAAGGTGGAAGAGTCGTAGAAAGTTAAGGATGAGATCTTTGGAGCTATGGCTGAGGTCAATAGGGCCCTACGGTCTCTGCCTGCCCTCTCTCCTAGCCCTGCACATCCCCTGCTCACCCCACCTCCTGCCATAACGGCCAAGTTGTCCAAACTTAATCTTAGAAATTTTAATGGTAGTCTCATTTGTTGGAGCTCTTTTTGGAATGCTTACAAGACAGCAGTCCATGAGGATCACAGTCTTTCAGTT
>NW_003546360.1:14858-16987 GCF_000090795.2 Amphimedon queenslandica | reverse complement strand
TTCAGTTACCAAGAAGTTTACATATCTACAGTCTTTGCTAGAAGGCAGAGCCAGAGATGCCATTGCCGGCTTTGCCCTCACAGATGCTAAGTACGCAGCTGCAATTGATCTACTTCAGCATCGGTTTGGAGACAAGGAGAAGTGGATTGCCGCCCACATGGATAGTCTCATGAGTCTGGAAGCTGTAACTTCTGACAATAATGTTACTGACTCGAGGAGACTTTAAAATAAGACGGAATTGAACATATGAAGTCTAGATGCTCTGGGGGTAACAGCTGATCATTACAGAGCCCTGCTCACTCCAGTTTTCATTAGTAAGCTCCCTCAATAATTAAGACTTAATTTGGCAAGAAAGGTGCCTGCTACAAAATGGGGATTGAATAAAATCGCGAGTACACTTTTGGAAGAACCGGAAGCCAGAGAGAGGGCCATCCTGCCTAGAACCAAGGCATCTTACAGTGGTAACAAGGAAGCAGGGACTTTCCCATGGCTGCTACCATGATGAATGCCAGTAGTAACACATGTTGCTATTGTGGGCATGAAGGACATACACCAGCCAGCTGTAGAAGTGTTGCTTCACTTGAAGAGCACAAACGTGTAATCAAGGGAGGTGGAAGATGCTTTTTGTCTCCGCTGTGGTCACATAGGCAAAGATTGTCATTCAGGAATAAAATGTAATAATTGCAGTGGTAGACACCACGTTAACATTTACCATAAAACTGACAGAACTCAATCGCCTAATAATGATAAGAATGATACTTCTGGCAGTACTGACTCCTCTGTTTCTACTGGCCATAGTGCCACCAGAGATCTAAATGCTGAAACTCCTGCCTTTCGTCCTTCACAGTCGACCTCCTCTTGCTATGTGGGAGGTAATGAGACAGTATTCTTGCAGATGGCCAAGCCTCTGTTTTTAATTTGGATCAGCCTGATAATAGATTAAACTGACATATATTGCTGGACAGTGGGAGCCAGTCATCTTATATCACAAGTAGTGCCTGCAAGAAACTAGCACTGAGTTCATTAGGCAAGAAATCTATTTCCATACTTACTCCCCAAGCAGAGTCCAATTGACTGTGAAGTTGTGAGAATGGGAGTTGAGTTGAGAGATGGTGGGTATCTTGAATTAAAGTTATTAGCAGTAGCTCACATTTGTGAGCCAAATTTGAATTGAGCCATTGATATAAATCAATATCCTAATTTAAAGTGTTTGAATTTTGCCTCTGAGTTGAAACACATTCAGATTCAACCAGACGTTTTGCTGGGGTCAGACCAATATTGGTCTCTCCTTACTGGTAAAACAGTGAGGAGTGAGGGTGGTGCAGCTACTCTCAACTCACACCTTGGGTGGATCTTATTAGGACCAGCCGTGGCAGCGAGGGGTGCAGGACCAGCCTCGACCCTAGTGACTCATGTACTGAGAGTTGATGGAATAAATGGAGTTAAGGCATTGGAGAGAGAATTGCATTCCTTTTGCAGTATTGAATCACTGGGGATATTGGAGACTGAGAATATAGTTCAGTCCCAATTTGAATACCATGTCTCTTTTAGCAATGGAAGGTACACAGTGTCACTGCCTTGGAAGGACACCTGCTTGTCCTTACCTACAAATTACAGTCTCAGTTTACGTTGATTAAACAGCCTGTTCAAGAGACTGAAGGAAACCCAAAAACTTCTCCAGAAATATGATGCCATCATTTAAGAACAGAGTGCTATGGGCATTGTTACAGTGGTTCCTGCAAATAAAGATAACTGCAACAGAATACACTACTTACTGCATCATGTGGTTATTAGAAAGGACAAGAGTACTACTAAGCTCTGGATTTTTAGCAATGCGTCTGCCAAGATGGATGGTCATTTTTTGAATGAATGTCTGTATGCTGGTCCCTCTCTTCATCAAAAGATCTTGGACATTTTTGTGAGATTTAGACTGTTCCCAGTAGCCTTGGTAGTTTATATAGAGAAGGCCTTCCTGATGATCCAAGTGGCTGACTCTGATCCAGCCTCTTTAAGATTTTTGTGAATTAAAGATGTGCATGCAGAAGCACCTGAGGTACAGGTCTTTAAATTCACTAGGGTGGTTTTTGAAGTAGCCTCTAGCCCTTATCTTATGAATGCTACTATAGCTC
>NW_003546360.1:7478-11367 GCF_000090795.2 Amphimedon queenslandica | reverse complement strand
ACATCCAGTGTTATTCTGTCCTCGTCTAGATCCTCCATTCTTCTCTCTTCTTACACTAATCTTTATGTTTCCAGAACATTCTGTAGCTAGACTATAAATTGTATCCCAGTCTGTCTCTCTCTAAGTTCTTATTGTCCTCTCAGTTCCTCTCTGTTCTCTCTCTTGTTAATTCATTTATTCGTTCTGATTAAATATACTCAAGACTATTTAGTAAGCTGTTAAGTCATCAACTGTATCTACATAAACTCATCAAAACTGTCCTGAGCAAAAGGTCAAAGTTCACGAGATCCCCTCTTACTTATCCCTCATACACCACGGAAAGTCCATGGTGTATGAGGAACTTCACTGGTGTATCATATATACACCACTGCGCGGCACTTTCATCTTATGGCTTCCTATGGTACAAGTAACCATATGTGCATTTGATAAGTTGTAATTATACTGTTGCTGTTCCAGTGTTAAGACACAATTGTGGGGAAATGGTTTTATTAGCCATTGAAGCAAGGGATATGCAGTGTCTCCATGTAAAGTTATGGGCAGATTTGTATTACAAACATTTCTTGTTAGGCCGTTAAATAAAAATTCCCATTCATCCTTTTATTATAAATGGGAGTGTTAACAAAAATTGTGCATCGTGCACACTACCAGGTCAATCAATATAAATGTTCAGAAAACTATACCTATTGTCAGCTACTGCCTGTGTTATCACTGAGTACCATCTTTTTCTGTTGTAGGAGCCACTAAAAAATTCCACAGGTGAAGAGATGGGTACATGAGTACCATCTATTGCACCTCTACAAATAGAAAACCCACACTTAGCCATAAAACTATCTATTACAGAAATAAGAGCATTTCCTGATGGATATTTGATGTACTTCCTCATTAAAATTTTAACAATTGCAGTACATACTTACCTGATAATAAGACAAGTAGATGATCTAGATACACCAAATAAATGTGCCAGAACTCGGTACAGTGTACCAGCAGAGGGAAACCAGATTGTAATTGCAACTCTTAACTCAACAGTGATGGCACAACGAAGGTGAGTATCATTTTTATGCACTTCTTTATGCAACTCTTTACATAAGTACATAAAAGTCTTGTTTCTCATTCTGAAGTTTTCATACCAGTCCTTATTGTTGAAAGCACGATTCACAATGTATTGACAAAAGTTGGACTGCCTTTCTTTTACCCACAAAGATCTCTCTATATAAAGTTGAGATGACTGTGTTGTTACTAGTGTTAAGATAAGAAAAATTGATTTCTTCCTCTTTTGCATCAATCTAAACCTTCTTACGCTACCTTTTCAGGGAAAACATCAGACTGTAGAATGACGATACACTTGCTTTTTCATCCAGATCTCTTTTATGAGTTGAACCTCTATTTTATCCTACTGAATTAACTATTAATAATAATTTCTCCACCCAATAAGTTTTGTATAGTAGCTATAGTGTAAACAGGGGCTAAAGAAGTAAACCTAGTAGTTTTGTTCATAGGCGGCTGCAGGATTTCACTGCAAGTAGGGCAAAGGTGTGGCTGAAAGTGGGAGTGGTCAAAAAGTAGGTGTGGTCATGACCACACCCACATGTTTTGCTCTTGATTTTAAATCTGTGACTGAAGTCTTCTATTTCAGCACTTAGTGACAAAGGCTCTGAACTTCTGATTGAAGAGTTACCCTGCCATTCTTGTGTTCAAGAGGAGAAAATTCAGTACCTAAAAGACCTCTTTCAATATAGAGTATCAGTAGCTAGGGGATTTAGCTGTTCAATGAGTCCTAGCTGACTATGATGATTAATAATGAAGCTGCTATATGAAAGAGTCAGTTATTCTAGCTGCAAGTTACTGTGGATTATGTCTTTCTGAGTGGCCATAGATATGGGCCTATGAAGCTTACTGTGAATAAACCATGCAGTTAGCAGCTTGTTCTCTACTAATTATCACTTTGTTCAGCAAAATAATGTAGTTTTTGTCATTAAAATTAGCTATAATGATGAATTAACCATGTCATAATTACTAAATAACTATTAATTAACTGCTAATTATGATGATGTCATCTTCCGGTATAAAATTCTAGTAGGGCATTGCCCTCAATGCCTGCCCCTGCAGCCGCCTATGGTTTTGTTGACCTCAGATTAAACTAGCTATTAATTTTAATGTCCAGTATAAAAAAAAACACTTCCCTCGTTATATTATATTTAAGAGAAAAATAGATGTTAATTACAATAATTATCTTTGTTATTGTCGAGATGGTTTCAAATTATGTGTATTTACTGTTCATATCATAAAATATAAGTAAATATATAAATAGTTTTCTATACAAATGCAATGTAGTGACCTAATGTTACAACAATAATAGTTCTAGCAAAAACACCCATAATGTTTTTTATAATTTGAAACAAGTAGAACTGTTGGGAGAGGATACAAATGGTGTAGAGCCATGAACAAGTCCTGAATGTGACGATTCCTCTCTGCAAGTATTGGACAGCAACTAATGAATTTTAATACGACATGAGGTGCTCCTACAGTACAACCACTGAATTTACAGATAAAGAATGACCTCTTGCATGCCTCAAAAATCTATAAAAGAGGTAACCTATAGTTGTAAGAAGTGAAAAGATGGTCATAATCATCCACATTCCAGCTGCAACGTGACAACTGAGTGAGTTATTTGACTGTACCTGGTTCTGATGGACTGAGACTAAGTGTGATAATAGACACTAGTCATAGGACTCAGCTGAATACACTTCTGTCTTTATAGCATCGGAGAGGCAAGTGCCTTGGCTCCTGAAAGCAAAATCTAGAAGAACGAGAATTGCCAAAGGTGCTGGAGAATGAGGTGCTGCTAAAACCCTGAGCCAGGGTCAAAACCGGAGATAAGTGCTACAAACCGGAGCTGGAGATGACCCAGAGATGATTGCTGAAAAGTGGAGACGGAGACTACCTGGAGCAGGAGATGAGCGCCTATAAACGGCACCATGGAGTTCTGATGGTTGCTCCAGAGATATGCTGCACCTTACATGATTTTAGTCTTCATCTCTGCAATTAATTCCACAGATTTATGCTGATTTCATTATTTGTACTGTACAATTGTTAGTTT
This sequence comes from Amphimedon queenslandica, assembly GCF_000090795.2. NCBI lineage: Eukaryota > Metazoa > Porifera > Demospongiae > Haplosclerida > Niphatidae > Amphimedon > Amphimedon queenslandica. The sequence continues at coordinate 8,270 of NW_003546360.1, read as the reverse complement.
ATATATTTTACAGATCTAATCATTGTTCAAATTTATCATTTTCAGGGATAAATTACAATCATGCCATGATGAACCTTAAAAAAGGCAGTTTTTGATTGAAAACAATGGAGAGCCTTTTTATGTTGTACTTTTTCACAATCAGTAGAATATGTGTCAACATATATTTTTAAAAATTATTTTTCAGTACTTAATATTCTGACACCTTTTAGGCCACATTTTTATATTAACACTAAAATTTGTCTTTCAAAAATCACTTTCTTTTTCTGATTTTCAAGCATTATTTTGAAGCAATAGAAGGCACATTGTGTGAAGATATATTGGATGTGCTAAAACAGGTTAACAGGCTTTGATTGACAAAACTCTTGTTTAATGATTGTGGTTAGCCTTTGTAGCAACCGCATTTAATTGCTGAACATAATTTTACAAGGAAGAAATTATTTTATCTTCACTGTAATTTGCCATGATTTTGACAAATAGATTTATGCTCAGTTTTGAGGCATTTTTTCTGAGTTTTCAATTTTTTCAGTAATCATTTAAGACAGCTACACCCAGTATGGAAGATTTTTTGTATGACATGTTTTAACAAATCCACCTTTGATACATTTAGGTGCGCACCTATAGATTGTTAGAGTTTTTGAATACAACCAAGTTAACTTTACTTAAACCAATAACTAAGAACTATAATGCAATGCAATCAACACAACACAGAACACTTATATACAAAACTGAAAAGAATCTAGAATGTTCTGGTAACATGTGTAATAATGTACATACAGATAAATAAGAATAATT
>NW_003546360.1:0-4527 GCF_000090795.2 Amphimedon queenslandica | reverse complement strand
AATGTTTGTATTACCTTCTGTACAGGTACATACATCATGCATGTATCAGTATTCTATTTGAAGCATTAATGTTGGTATAAAAGTAATGATTGTTTAGAGACATTGTGTAAGGTACATATACATGTATGCATCAATTTTGTAATTATGTGTAATGAAAAGGAATTTGGTAGTTGCTTCCGACAAAACATATGTGGTTCAATAAAGATAAATATCAATAATGCTAGGTAGCTTTATGATTACTTCAAATGGTAAAATTAATCACACTAATTTAGCTTATATCCGATAAACAAATGTACTAAATGAGCACATCCCTCAACTATAGAACTTCAGGCTAAAAAGAACGAGCACCAAGGTAATAAAGTATGATTAATTTTGTTTATTTATCCTAAGTTAGATGTAGATAAATTTATAACTACGTTAAAAGTAATGCTCATTTTCAAAGCAAATTAATTTGTTCACAAAAAGTAATATACATAATATAAATAATTCTGAGGAAAAAGAAAGTAGTCCCATTTTTTTCGACAATATTTTATGCAAAATTGATTTTGACTGTGAATGACAGTGGTCTTAAAAAAACAAAATTGATAAGTTTGAAATACATTGAAATGATGATCAGGCTTTAAATTGAATAATAGCAAATTACGTTTAACAAAAGGTCCTGGAAGAAGGATAAAACTATGCACAGAATTTATACTAAACAATATGAACCCTTGTAGCATATAGAAATCAGTAATATATATGCAAGACAAATAGCTAGGCCTTGCAAGGATCAGACTTATATAAAAAAAATGAAGGGAAAGAAATAAGATTTAAAACATAGCTACCATGATTTAAAGCAGTTTCTTTGTTTGACAAAATATGATTGTAGTGAATTTGTATTTAGCAGAGAGTGTACATTAGATGCCGGTACTCTTAAATTAGAGAAGCATAATAATAATAATGCACAATATTTTATTGCTACTTATTGTTTTATTCTTAGTCATACCTGTAAAAAAGATTGATACATCTGAAATTGCATATTAGCTCCAAAAATAAAGAGAAACAACATATATAATACTTGGCCACTTCCATTGGATGACATTGTATGCCATGTCATTGATTTCGTTTAATAATTTTAATTTTAGTACATTCATATCTTTTTACTATTATTATATTGCCCTACTCAGCAAATGAAACCTATATCATTTACTTACTGCAAAATAAAGCACAGCATACACCTACATGTAATATGCATGTGTGCAATTATTGACAGCCTTCTTCTACTAGTAAAAATATTCTTTTAAATTGAAAGCTATCATACATAAAATAACATGGACACAAAGTGATAGTTGCAAGCAGAATCACTGATTAATTCCAAAAGTCATTTAATAATGACAAAATGTGCTTAGAAAATAGTTTGATTAGGCCAAAGTTATTGGTGTGTTGACTCCATCCAATGTTGCAACATTTAAAATGTGAATTTCCATCAAAAGTCACATCTAAAAGTGAATTGGTTCTGATAGTACCACCTGTAGTTAATGGTAGTTATGGGAAAATGCACTTAGAATACTGTAGTTATGGCCATGTCGACTCGGCCAAATTTTGCAACATCCAAAATGTCAATTGCCATCAAAAGTTACTTTAAAAAAATGAATTTGTTCTAATAGTACCACCTCTAGTTGATGGTAACTATGGGAAAATGGACTTAAAATGCCGCATATCTCCATAGTTAAGGGTGTATCAATTCCGCCCAATCTTGCGACATTCTAATGGGGAATTGCCATAAAAAATTACACCTCAAAATGAATTTGTTCTGATGATTTTACCTGTAGTTGATGGTAACTACGGAAAAATGCACTTAATATACCACATTTGCAACAATTTTGTCCATTGTTATGCAATTTATGGATGAGTCAACCCCACCTACACTTGAAACATGATGATCAAATGATGGATGTGATATACATAATTATTTTACATAATAATTATTAAATACAATAAACGATATTTTAAGGGTGTAGTACTGGGGTTCTATGATTTTTTTATTTTTTAGTAAAACAAGAATAAATATTTATGCATTTTGTACATCTTAGATTAAAAAAAAGTTTTAGTTTTGCATAATAATATTTTTAAAAAATTGTTTCCAAAGCAATAAAAATCATAATTACAACGATTGGATACACGTGACATAATGTGTGCGCATGCGTGCCAACTTTGGAAGTCACGTGAGACTCAGTAGTTCTGGTTCATTGGTTCTGTTCAGTGGTTCAGTTTATCTTGGTGGATCTTGTCTCCTCGAGCTGTTCTTCATATGTAAGCTTTGTAACTGGGCTGCCAAGACCTTGTCGATTCAGGCCTTTACTGTTGGCCATTTTACTTTTTGTTTTTCCTTTTTTTTTGCCCTAGCTCTTCTCCTGTCCTCTACCTCTCCTTGTTCAACATGGCTAGTCACAGTATTGGCCAAATTACAATGTCAGAAAAGAAAGTATGCCAGCTATGTTGTTGTCACTTGCATAATATATTTTTTAGAGTTACTGCGACAAAGAGAAGTAGATCTTGAAAAAATGTTCCAAAGAAACTCAAATTTGGTATGTAATAGAGTCAAAATGCACTAATTTTTCTTTAAATTTCAGATTCACCACCGTTGAACCTTCCTGCAACCAACTATAAGTCACTGCCAAGTTTTCAAGCCTTCATTGAACAAACAGTGCTAATAATAAAATCAAAGTGAAGGTGACAGTAGTAGACAGCATTCCAGTCAGGAGACAGTCATCGTGTTCAAGGTAATGTAGTGTTGATTGACAGAGTTATTAGCATATGACACCTTAGAAACACCCTGCCTATCCCTTTACATAAAGTGGGTGTTGCCACACTAAGTACAATGGCTGCCAGCTATATGTATGCAAAGTAGTGAAAACAATCTAGGGAAATACTTTCCTAGTGTATATTTGTGCAGTTGTATAATTTTGCTCAATGCTTTTAAAAGCAATTTTTACTTGTATTTATGAACAACTGTGCCTTTTTTATTTAGGTGTTATCAGGCTAGGAGCAAAACTAATTTTGTTGGGTTGCTACAGAGTATACAATGGAAAGATCTTTTGCACCGTGATCCTCTGTTTACTATTGTATGTTGAAAATGCCTTTTGTTTAATGATTACAATTTTGTAGCCTATACAAATAAAACACTTAGCAACAGTGATGAGGCAATTATTTATTGAAAAAACAGATAATTCCTCTTCCAAAGAATTTACTGCAGTTCTTTTAGGACTAATGAAAATGTACTGGCTTTGTAATGGCCATTGCACAAATTGCAAAGTGTAAGTAAATAGCAGTATATTTTTATAATGAATAGTTAGTTTCAAATAATTATGTGTGCATACCATTCATGCAACTTCAAACTAGTCTACTCATTTATACCATTTTATAGTGCTTCTACTGTTTGTAGCTTTCTAGATAGTAATGAAATAATATATTACTTATATTGCACAATAATAGTTTGACTCCAAAAGTTGTTGATGAGTAAGTGGGGCTGCATCTACAAGTGGAGATTGAGGGGTATATAGCTCCAGTTACAAGTGACACGTCTTTTGATAGCCCAACAAGTAGCAGGTCACCCCCATCCAAACATAGGCATCGACCACTGGTAGACTATACAGAAGAGTCCTCAAGTGCAGTCAATAGTACAAGTGATCACGAAGTGAATGAGTCTAGTGGATCATCACCAGATACAGAAACTCAAGCGTACACACTTAAAGAGCAAGCACCGGCCACATTTGATACTGCTCTTCTTCTAGTGAGTTCTTTTGTTATGTTGCCTTTTGATAGATTTATTGTCATCATTACGGAATACCTGATGTTGTTTTGATGAGCTGTGGTGATTCACCTATAGTAATAGTCAATATAGTAATATAGTAATGATTATCAGTTGGTATAACTTCCTGTTATATTTTACAATAAGTTTATGAATGAGGTACCTAGTCTTGAGAGTGATGTTGGGCAGTTACTCTTTTATGTGATGGGCAACCTCATTGAAACATCGTATAAGGATTCCCAACATATTTTAGGAATACTAATTAAAGGAAAACAGGTATAATGTAATGGGTATTATTATAATTTTACTTTCTATTGAATTTTAGTTTCTATTATGTCATGGAACATGGGACAGAATGAATGAAAGTTTTGAGATTGTAATATCTAAGTTTTACAACTTGCTTGATGCTGACAATTTGATATACCTTTGTGAAACCTGTTATGACATGTTTACACTCAACAATTGATTATTCATTATTTTGCCATTAAACATTATTGCTGCTGTTTCATTTTAACTCCTATTTCTTTACGTTGACCAAGGTGCTTGATACTTGTGTGGGTGATTGTGATTGATCTTTATGGGTTTCCAAGTCTACATTTAATAGTATTCATACTTCAAAGGAAGTGTGATTAAATTCTAAGGCAGTACATTTAACATCTCTAACAGCATTGCTAGAGACCCCAGGCAGCACCATGTGGAGGTAGTACTGCATTGCTGCCCAGCCTTGAAAAAAAATG
>NW_003546359.1:237405-239596 GCF_000090795.2 Amphimedon queenslandica | reverse complement strand
ATTTGTATTTACTAATATTCTAGCCATCATGTTAGCTATTTCATTTTCTCAACACCTTTTCACTATTCACCACTTTCTACAGTGCCATATACTGCAGCACAACGAGTGAGCTAAACAGCACATGCATGAGCTGACAAGCATTGTACTATGGTGCATACATGTAGCTTTAGGAGAATTAAGAATTCGTAACAAATTTAGTGTTGCTCTGAATTCGCTCAAACTATATATGCAACCTCAAAACATTATGTATCAGAAAAGTTTTTTAAATTGAGAATTCCTTTTTAGCCATTTTTGGTGAAACTTGGTGTACTATTAGCCCATGGTTTTTCCAAACAATGGCCCCAAGTTTTTATTGAATTTTCTGATGCATATCAATGTAGATATGCTGTGTAGAAAGTATGAGGCTGTTCCAACTTCCATTTTTCAAGTTATGAACGTTTTTAAAATGACCAATTTTTGAAAAATACCCAAGGCTTAGCCCATTGTTTTTTCCAAAAATTACTCCGAAATCACCCTCAAATTTTTATTACATTTTTTGATACATATTGTTGTACTTATGCTGTGTAGACTGATTTCGACTCCAATTTTTTAAGTTATGAGAATTTTTTTAACTGGCCAATTTTTTGAAAATACCTAAATTGCATGTGGTTTTTTTAATGACTCAAAAAGCACCCCAAATTTTTATTACATTTTCTGATGCATATTGATAGCACTATGAGCTGTTGATGATATTGTGGTAGTATTGGACTGGTTGCAGTGGTTGGATTATTATTGATATCACTAGTTATTAGTATTATTATTCATATCTAGCTACTGCTTTGTCAAATATGACACAACAGGAGATGTAGAAGATGAAGAGTTCCCTGTTATCAATGGTGATGATGCTATTTATGAAACTAAGCAATCTGTATTCTGTAGTAACTGCTACAACTAATGTTTAATTCTGTCTGTGGTTTCCTGTATGTTTGTTATAAATAGCATTTTCTTTGTCCAGTTTTAGCCTGATTTTTTTATGCAGTAGTTGTTTACATACTAATATAGTTTGTGTGGTACATGCAACTGTAAATATTAGTAACACAGTTAATAAAATATGTACTTGATTTTACAATTGGTATACTTAATGCTGACTCACATACTCACATATACACTCCCACCTGAGGCATGATGCTGTCATTGATAATACATCATGTGATGCATTTATCTATATATGATGTAGATCTGTTGTTATTTATGATGCCGTTAACAGTAATAAGATCAGATTGAGAACAATTTTTATGTACTCAAAGCTAGACTAATTAATATTTCATAACAGTCGATGTTATTGTAACTACTTTCAATATTCTTGTTATTGGTGTTTTTCTAATTCTTTTGATGTTCTTTAATCAATCTGAGATTAATTTTGGCCTTTAGGGATTTATTTATTTGTTTGTTTATTTATTTATTATTTATTTATTAAAAGTTTTACGGAACAAAATAGAGAAAAAAGTAAAGAACAGAGGAGAGGAACATGCAGTCCTGAGGGGATACCAAGAAAAGATCTGGCACCCCAGGAAGAAAGAAATAAATAATTGTAGGAATAATAATCATTGATCTCTGAAGAGAAATGATAAATTAAGTGTTTTTGTGTTTGAGACTTGGGTTCTTTTATACTGTCATTGATATTTATTGTTCATTGTATGTTCAATTCATAGTTGATAATTTTGACACGTATTACATGTATCTGCACTGAATTATTTTGAGAATAATAGTGTGTATAATGTCTGTTTTATGTTCCCTTGTATACAAAAATGGAAGGAATGGGAAATAGTCAGTTAGCTCATTTTACAATGTTCTAATGTAGTAGTATATATTTTGATACAACACCAACAGAAACCATTTCTCTGTTAACATGCTAAAACTACCTGTGGTTGTCTTCTTGTTGAGTGTCAGTGAAGTTATTAGTCAATGTCCACTTTCTTCAGGTAAGCACTGGATGTGTATAGTAACAACTGTATAGGTTTTTATAGGTATCTACCTGAGGTATAATGGTAGCTGTTATCCTAATGGATCATATATTTGGGATAATAGTATCAGACAAACTCCTCTAGAGTGTGTATTACCTGGTGCTACTCTAAATGGTGGACAATGGATTGGTCCTAATGGAGCAGTTCCTTGTGATGGTGGAGACAATGCAAATGTTCAATGTACTACT
>NW_003546359.1:230351-236902 GCF_000090795.2 Amphimedon queenslandica | reverse complement strand
GTCTTGTTATACTTTTGGTGTACGTGCATACACTGATAGAGGACCAGGAAACTGGACAGTTATTGCTAATGAGACATTGATCAGTACTCAATTTGTGACTTTAACACTAGTACATGTACTCACTAGTACAAGTACAAGTACTAGTACTCAAGAAGTATGCATAAGATCAACTAATACAGGTATATTAAAATTATATAAAAGTCTATATTTTTGAATAATACGTATAGTTGCAGGAGCTGTTGATGGTATTAGTATTGGACTGTTTGCAGTTGTTGGATTATTATTAATATCACTAGCTATTAGTATTATTATTCATATCTCCTGCTTAATCAAGTATGATACATTAATCAATACTATAGTTAAATGTCATTTATTTACAGGCTCAAGTCCTATCATAGGATCACTGCTAAACAAGCAAATAAGTAACTCTTTAAGAAGTAGATATGGTATTACTGTTTTTTTAATTATAGAATTGATAATAATGATGTCATAGATAGTACTGTTTATGACGATATTATAGATCTACCAATGCAAGCATGTGAAACATATGGTATACACACAAACACAAGGACAGCACCTGAAGAGCCTGCAGATGTTGACGTTGATGATTACGTAACATAGGAACCTAACATAGGGAACCTTAACATTCCTAGAATATAGTTTATGTGATACAACTGTGACTATAGTATACATTAGAGCCTACTTTATTTTTTTATGTGTCTGCTTTTCAAAATAGTGTTGCTTATATGATACTTAGACATATACTCATAGATCTACATACCCAGAAGCACTATCATCTCTTAAGTGGTCTATTCTTTTGTTGAGTGTCAGTGAAACTCATATCAGTTTATGTCTACCTTCCTTATACAGGTAAGACACTGGGTGTGTATAACAAACTGTATAAATGGCTCATATAGACATGACAATATCTGTATGAAGAATGAAAACAACTTTTTTATGTAATTAAAGAATTATTAGACAAAGTATGGGTGGGAGTGATTGTGTTTTGCTAAAGTATTGTCCCTTTCCTTATTGAGTTAAGAATTCACAAGAAAGATCACATTTCACTAGCCTTTCATGTTTGTGCATCTGTAGTAACTATGGCATTCCATTGATATATGGGGAGGTGAATGTATGATGACCTAATTATCTCATGAATAAATTATCAACTTTGTAGAATTATATTATCTTCTTAATTTTTTTAAACTTATAGCTGATAATTTTTACATGCTTAAATAGCTACACTGAATTATTTTGGGAATGATAGTGTGTACAACAGGCCTGGGGTCAATTACTTTCAATTGTAATCTATTACTATTACACCTTGACACTTATAATTACTATTACAGGGAAAATGACAAGTAATAGCATTGCTATTACTATTACATATTTGCTATTACTATTACTAGTACTATTATCTATCTCTTGTAGTTATACAACATATGAAAAATAATTTAAAACAATACGTCAATAGCATTTAATAAAAATTAGTTTTTTCAAACACACTGTCAGACAATGAACAGCAATCTAGTTGAAATATTTTACCAGCTATATCAAATAACAATTCAACTGGGATTATTGGTATTGCTTATTGTGAAAGATAATCTATAGTGTCCTCCATGTTAATATAGCACTATTAAGCCCAACATCCACTAGGCAACTTTGTTGAAATCAACAGAAAGTTTGTTGCCAAAAGTAGAACACTATTCTACTTTTGGCAACAAAGTTAACATACATCAGAGTAACCGCAAAGTTGCTTTCAACAAAGTTGCCATAGTGGATGTTGGGCTTTACTTAGGCCCTATTTAAATGGATCATATTTTTGTGATAATAGAGTCAATGCAGTTACTAAAGTTATATCATGTGTGTTACCTGGTACTAGTCTAATGACTGGTCAGTGGGTTAGAGTTGCTGATCCTGATGATCCTGTTGACTGTAACAGTAATAGTGGCAATGATCCTTTTCGTTGTACTAATGTCACTTCACCTGATGCTACTATCAATCTTTATCTTGCCCAGGGACTACCAGCAGATCAAGAAGGCTGGTACAAGTGTTGTCTACCCACTGATTGTTCAGATCCTAACACTAACATCATCTTTGCTAATATATTCAGAAAGAGAAAACTATAATCACTTACTGATGTAATAATGTTCATTTGTAGGATTTGCAGAGATAGAATCATTTAGTGTTGCTGATCTTCCTTCTGATATGACAGTATATCCTCAGGAATACAAACTCAATTGTACTAAAATTGGATTCAATCGCTATGATGTTAGTATGAGCATTGGTAGCACTGCATTGGCTAGTTATACTAATTGTGATGATAATAATAATAATAATCCTTGTCCTGGTATTGAGTTAGTTAGTAGTACAAACACATTAAGATAAACTGTTGATATCACATGGGATGGAATGACTGTCAGTAGTGGATCAGTCAGTCAATCAACCACTGGAGATCAAATGTATCAGTGTGTACTGGAAGTTCCTAATCAACCTACTAGAACACATAATGTAACTATAAAAGGTAACAGAATATGTTTGCATGACTTTTAAAATACTACATTTTTTTATTAGTGCCAGCAACTGCTCCCTCTTCTCTTACTGAGGTCAGCAAGACAGCCACCACTATCACTGTCAGTTGGACTGCACTAATTGATTCATCTGATGCTGATGGATATGTAGTCAATGTCACTAGTGACACAGACACTGTGCACTGTGTGCAGACAGTACAGGTGGAGGGAAGTAGTAATAATGCAATCACACTGAATGGACTGAATATAGCAACAAATTATGGCATCACAGTTAGAGCCTATCAACAATTACTGGGACTTGCTAATACAATCAGTGTACAGACCTTACCAGGTATTACTACTGCATCTTTTAATGTCCTTGTATAACATTGTTGATGTATTTCTAGTTATTAATTCAATCAATTGGACACTAGTCTCATCCATTACACAACTCAATAACACTCAATATCATATTGATTGTCTCACAACTACTGACATATATCCTTCAACTGATGTTTACTGGTTAGTGAATGGAGTGATGAAAAGTAGCTCAATGTATTCATCAATTGATGTCCTGACATACAACAACACACTACTGGTATATTCTGATCCACTGGGAGTGTCAGTTAATGTTACCTGTATAGCAATGATTGGAGGAGTCAACTACAGTCAATCTGTGATATTACATGGTATGATTATACTTTAATCAATAGTAGATACTTTTGTCTCTATTCTAGCTCCTAGTGGTCCTCCAAATAATTTGAGGGTTTATAATAAATGCTAATAGTATCAAAGTGAACTGGACCAATTCATCAGAGACTAATGGATATGTGATTGAGTATGCTACTGGAGGTGTAACTAGGAATGTAGTATCTACCAGTGAAGATAAAATTGTACTAATAGATCTCTCACCAATGAGTACTTATACCATCAGTGTGTACTCATATATAGATCTTCCTTCAGTTAATAGTACAGTAACAGTGTTAAGATTTGATGGTGAGTTATTATGATTGAGAGAGTGTAATTGATATCTGTTGTAGTTCCTAGTCCAGTAACTAGTCCCTCAGTATCTAATGTCTCAACCACTGGTATTACAGTGAACTGGACTATTCCCAGTAGTGACAACTATGTAACATACTATACCATCTCCTATACTGCATCTTGTCCCCAGCTATCATCAGTGAATGAGACAGTCTCTGTTGCTCCTCATCAGTCCACTACAACATACAGTTATACATTAATGGGCCTGTACAGTGGTATGAACTACACCATTACAGTGAGAGCTGGTAATGTACTAGGAGGATCTGAATTAAGCAGGAGCACATCAGCACAAACTGAAACAATGAGTTGTATGTTAATAATGTCTTCCAATATTCAAATTAATTATATTTTGTAGTTCCTAGTGGTTGGCCTTCATCAATTCAAGTCTTACCAGTTAATTCAACAGCTAATAGATTCACTTGGAATGAGGTCAATTGTTCTCAGTGTAATGGTCTAATCACAGGCTATACAGTGATTATTAGTAACAGTAGTATCACATACAACCTCACCAGTACTAAGAGATATATCATATTGAATGATCTAGTATTTGGTACTGAGTATAACATCAGTGTAGCTGCTGTCAATTCTGTTGGAAGAGGTCCCTTCAGTGATCCTATTGTAGTAGAGATTGGAATAGGCATGTAATTATACTATATCAGTTCTGTGAGAATGTGTCTTTATTTAGTACCTGGTCCAGTTGGTTCAGTATTTAGTACCATGGACACTACATGGGCTGTTATCTCATGGAGTGTACTTAGTTATATTCCATCAGACTATCCCATTATCACATATGAGATAGGATATCATATTCTTTTTGACAAGTGTTACTGTTCAACAACAGACAATGATGACATTGATATTCAAAAGCTACAGCTTTCTAATTCAACCAATGGCAATACATTTATTAGCATTACTGTTCTTAATGCTATGTCTTGTTATATTTTCGGTGTACATGCATACGCAGACAGAGGACCTGGTGGGTGGGCCTTTATTGCTAATGAGACATTGATCAGTACTCAATTTGTGACACTAACACTAGTGACTACTCAAGAAGTAGAATCAACTAATACAGGTACAATAATAATTGGTAAATGTTAAGACACAAATAATTTCATAATATTCTTTATTAATAGTATCAGGAGCTGTTGATGGTGCTAGTATTGGACTGGGTGCAGTGGTTGGATTATTATTAATATCACTAGTTGTTAGTATCATTATTCACATCTACTGCTTTATCAAGTATGAATACATTAACAGCCATAAAATACAATTTAATGTTGTTTATGTACAGGCATGAAACCTATGATACAACCACTGCTAAGCAAACAAAGTAAAGGAACACTCATAACTCTTTGTACATTACTATTGTTTGTGATAGGCTTGATGATGATATACCAATGCAAGCCTGTGAACCATAATGGTATTCACAAGACTAAACATGTTACAAAAGAGGCAGTATATGAGTGTCCTTATGTCAATGTTAATGATACTGCTATTAATGAAACATAACTTATAAAATAGTAAAAACTAACAGTGTAATTTAATATACATGTACATGTACACTATGTGATACAGCAGTATACATTGCTCATGTACTTGCTTGTTATGCATACATACACTCCTAGATATACATTTTAGTTCTGGAGTGTCACTAGATTGATTCATAATATTTTAGTCTATTTTAGTGTAACTTTTATGATCACAGTAGTGTTATTGTAACTACTTTCAATGTCCTTGTATCAATTCTAATGTTTGCAGTGTTTTTTTTATAGCGTTACTATCCAATCAAGTTACAGTAAACAATTGACAATAACTAACTGAAACTGCTGTATAAAGAAAATGCTTAACAAGGAGCTTTTGTCAAGTTCTGTGAAAGACACTAGCAAGACTGAAAATATCTCTTTCAGTGCTTGCCAGTTGCCACTATACGTAAACCTAATGTTAATTTTTTTTCACAGATTAGCCCATTTCCTTATGAGGTTTGACTACTTTTCTTTAAAATTATAAATGTACAAAATAAAACAACCTCATTAAACTGCTTCAAAAATGAAGATACAATAGTGGAAAGAAACAAGATATAGGATCAAAAATTACTAAAAATATTCAAAGACAAAACAGGAATGTATTATAAATAGGTCTAATGCATGTACTTTATGCTCCCTAAAATGCAGTGAGAAGAGATTGCCTGTTGGTTTATTATAAGTAAAAACACGCACTGTCACTACTGCTGTATGTCCTATTGAAGTTTGTCTATTATAATATTGTATGCATAAATGTCATGTGATCATCATGTGCTGAGTGGCTTGACCTGTGAGCAGGTATTAGGTAAGTATCTCTTAGTGAGGTGGTCAGGGTTGGTGTATCAATCTTAGTGAAGTTTTGGTGTTGGTGTATGATATTTATGCTACCATCATTCTGGCTCCATGACTGTTTTGAATTAGACAATTAGCCAGTTATTTGTGTTACTCATGCCTTATGCTAACATTTTGCAGGACACTGCAGAATATCGATAATTGCATTTTTGAGCAGAGCAGGCAACCCTGGCATTCCATCATGATAATCTCAGTTTCATAGTTTTTCCTCCTAAATATGTACATGCATAATGTACACTACAGACTCTCTTAACACTACACAGCAAATCTTAGATCTATTTGCACCAAATGGTATCTCTTGTATAAGTTGTAATGGTAAACTCCCTTTAACATCATGCAGTATTGTTGCTGCTATTTTTAAATCATGTACATGTAGTCACGTACGCACAGGGAGTGGGCCACACTATACTCAATAAATCTATTTACAAAACTACACAGCAAAAATTGTTTAAAACTACCCATAAAAGGTTATCTCAGTTCCGGAAGTCTATTGTTTAGTGAAACTGAGGTAACCACCTATGGGTTGTTTTAACTACTAATTTTTTGCAGTGTATATGCTGAGCTATCACAACAGTTTCAGTTTCATAAACACATCTACAGGCATTTCTTTGGTCAACAATGCTTTCAC
>NW_003546359.1:226297-227665 GCF_000090795.2 Amphimedon queenslandica | reverse complement strand
TAATCACAGGCTATACAGTGATTATTAGTAACAGTAGTATCACATACAACCTCACCAGTACTAAGAGATATATCATATTGAATGATCTAGTATTTGGTACTGAGTATAACATCAGTGTAGCTGCTGTCAATTCTGTTGGAAGAGGTCCCTTCAGTGATCCTATTGTAGTAGAGATTGGAATAGGTATTTAATTATTATACTATATCAGTTCTGTGAGAATGTGTCTTTATTTAGTACCTGGTCCAGTTGGTTCAGTATCCAGTACCATGGACACTACATGGGGTGTTATCTCATGGAGTGTACCTAGTTATATTCCATCAGACTATCCCATTATCACATATGAGATAGGATATCATATTCTTTTTGACAAGTGTTGCTTTTCAATGGTAGATGATGATGACATTGATATTCAAGCATTGATTCAATATAATGTATCCAGTACCAGTACTTTTATCAACATTACTGGTCTTAATGATGACACTTGCTATATTTTTGGCATACATGCATATTCTAGTAGAGGACCAGGAAGCTGGAGGGCTATTGCTAATGAGACATTGATAAGTCAAAAAGTATGCATAGGATCAAATGATAGAGGTACATGTGCACTTGAATAAAGATTAATTTATACAGTCATCATAATCATTTTAAAGGAGCTATTAATGGTGCTAGTATTGGACTGGGTGCAGTGGTTGGACTATTATTAATATCACTAGTTGTTAGTATCATTATTAATATCTACTGCTTTATCAAGTATGAATACATTAACAACCATAAAATACAATTTCAAAGTTGTTTATGTACAGGCTGAAAGCGTATGATACAGCCACTGCTAAGCAAACAAAGTAAATAAACACTCATTAAGGACAAGTAACTGTTTGTACATTACTATTGTTTATATGCATGTAGGTTTGATGATAATATACCAATACAAACCTGTGGACCATATGGTATTCACAAAACTAAAGATGCTACAAGAGAGGCAGTATATGAGTGTCTTGATGTCAATGTTAATGATACTGCTATTTATGAAACATAACTTATGAAACAGTAAAAACTAACAGTGCAATTTAATATACGTGTACATGTACACTCTGTGATACAACAGTATAAAATGCTCGTGTAATTGCTTGTTATGCATACATACACTCCTAGATATACATTTCAGTCCTGGAGTGTCAGTGGATTTATTATCTTAGTCTATTTTAGTGTAACTTTTATGATCACAGTAGAGTGTTATTGTAACTACTTTCAATGTCCTTGTATCAATTCTAATGTTTGCCAGTGTTTTTTATAGTGTTACTATCTAATCAAGTTACAGTAAACAATTGACAATAACTAACTGAAACTGCTGTATAAAGAAAATGCCTA
>NW_003546359.1:221157-225770 GCF_000090795.2 Amphimedon queenslandica | reverse complement strand
ATTTTACCAATTCTAATACTTTATTGTTGATGTTTCTGCTGTCTGTTTGTTATAATATAATAATAGTGATAATAATAATAATAATAATGACAATGATAATAATAATAATAGTAATAATAATAATAATGCATGCTGGTATAACAATAATGACAACAAAAATTACTAAAATATTCAAAAACGAAACAGGAATGTATTATACATAATGCATGTACTTTATGCTCCCTAAAATGCAGTGAGAAGAGATTGCCTGATGGTTTATTATAAGTAAAAACATGTACTGTCACTACTACTGTATGTCCTATTGAAGTTTGTCTATTACCAAGCGCTAGCGCTTTTGGACGAGCGCGCCCCAAAAATGGCTGCCATCCCAGAAGCATTGAGCCCGTAACTGCCCGTTTAATATCTTTAGAAATACTCTGTGGCTTATTTGTTAGTCCAGATGTCCTTTATAATGTCATCAGAACATTTCAGTGTTATAAAAAGTAGTAAAAACTCAGTTCTATAAGATAGTTTTACGGCAAATGAATGCTTGCATGCCTGCATAGATACTACATACACACATGGATATGAAACAGGAAGTCGGTATCCAATTAACTCTTTGAAGTTCACCTGTAAACGTCATAACCAGCATAGCTCTATCCTTGGCGCTTTTCTCTCTGTCTATGTTTTCAAGAATTTTCTTGACTCACTTATTTTTGTGAAAGAAGGTATATAGGTCTTTTTATTTGTTCAGTAGACCTAATAAATATATTCTCATTTCATTTTGTCAACAGGCCTCATGTTTACATGACAAAATTAGAAGACCTCCATTTTTATTTGTAACCACCTTTTCTAGACTCTCGAACGGAGTTAGCTAGTAAGTCTTGGAATCATAATAGTGTATTGTTTGTTACATGGACTGAAACTATTCTCGTGTCAATGTAATGAGAAATGACTGAGATAATAGCCAAAAACTAGTTTTTTTATATTAATTTTGTAACCACCTTTTTGAGACTTCTGCACCAGGTATGAACAAGTTACTACTTTGAGTGTATTCATTAAGGCCTCTTATATAGACCACCCTAGGCGAGAATTGAATGCGTAGGAAGATTATTAGAAATTTTTACGGTTGTAAGGCGTGGTTTAGGATGAAATTAATTTCGGCCGCCATTTTGGTTGGCAACTTTCGATGGAGAACAAACGGGCCGACATAAAAACAAACCTGTATTAAGAATTCTGGAGCAAATTTGACCAAATCCTTGACAGGAGAAGCTTATAGGCAGCTGCTCTTTCTTATAACAAGCGCTTTTTAGCTATTGATAGAGCTACAGCAGGTAAGTGAGGCATTTTATTCGTGCCTCCATTGACTTCCATAATAAACTTGCCAACCAAAATGGCAGCCAATTAGGATGTGTGGGCAGATGCCGTATATAAAATTAATGAAATTCATGACTTTTCCAATTCACGCCTAGAACGGTGGTCTATAGACTGTTTATGGTTTCATTTTTCTAGATGCTATGTTTCAAAAGTAATGATATATTTTTTGCAAGTGTTTCAAAGGGTGTGGTTTAATTTTTAGTGAGAACTGAGTAGTGAAAGAATAGCTTATTTACCAAGAAACACAAGCAGGATTTCAGTGGCATTGATGAGACATTGTTACATGATTGTAAAGCTTTATATTTATGGTACCACAGAGAACTATCAAGATAGAGATGATGTACATTACAGTATGTACTGTATGGTGATACAGTAAGTGCTTATAATAATTGTTGTCAATGTTTTTATTGCTATTTTTATAGTTAAAATTTGTTGAAGGACTCATAATAATAATCAATCTATTGGGTCACTGAAGAAT
Source organism: Amphimedon queenslandica (assembly GCF_000090795.2). NCBI lineage: Eukaryota > Metazoa > Porifera > Demospongiae > Haplosclerida > Niphatidae > Amphimedon > Amphimedon queenslandica. The sequence continues at coordinate 223,936 of NW_003546359.1, read as the reverse complement.
AGAATAATCATTATAATGATAATAATTTAAATAATAATTTTTTTAGTACTTAGCACAGTGCATTCTTTCTTTTAATAGTAGATCTTCACTTTTTAGAACTAGAATATCGATTGCAACTCTTATATAGTCGTAGACCTGAGCTTTAGTAAGTAATTCAACTGGATTTCTTCACTAGTTTGCTTGTGCCATGCTTATACACGTGTGTGTAAACGTCACAACACATCACTTCCGGTGCCAAGGATCGAGCGCATCCTGTTTCATATCCATGTGTGTATGTAGTATCTATGATGCCTGCATGCACCAAATGTTCAGGTTTCTCCTTCTTCCCGGCACTGTTTAGTAAGAACTAGTCTTACAGTTTTTATCCTAGAAATATGATTTTTACACCATTGTGCTGCGTTTAAGGGACGCTAGTGCAGTGTGGCTTGGCATTGTAATTCTAGAAAATGATTTCTCCCATTTTCAAGCACACATGGACTTACCAAGTGGTTGGACGCCATTTTAATGTAGCCAACTGCGCATGCTCAGCCTGCGCCTGCGGTATTATTTTAATGGGAAAGATTGGAAGCTCTTTCACATCAAAGCCTTTTACAATTACTGACTGATCTGTGATGAAATTGAGATGATGTGCTTGCCTAAACACCTGGCTATCTACTGATGTGACACCAATCACTTCCAGTGAGAGAAATTATCATTGTAAATAAACTTCAGTGATTTTATTGCTTAGTCATCCACTGAGTTTTGTGTCTGATAATTCGTATACTTCGGTTTAATTCCATCTCTTCAAGTAAGGTATATAATAGAGTAAATTGTCGGTTTTATACCATGCATGCCTTACTATATGTATTATATTTAGGCCACTCCATGCAATTAGATTCATACCGGCTGCTTTCCCATTTTATGCCGACATGGTCCCCATCACTATTTTGATTACCATAAGTAATATTTACGGCTGCTAATATTCGCAAAAATAAAAGTGTAATTAAGTACCATGGAAACCGATAGAATGTTGCTATGATAACAAGACCATGAGCCTAATTTTCTGTTCTTTAGCAGCTTTAGTGGAGCTATTCACCAATAGCGACTTGTTCTGTTTCTGTTAGCTTCTTGTATGAACCTCTACCTCCAAACCCCTTGTGCTGCAAATTGTTACTGGTCGGTAGCAAACCACACCCAAGCCAATAAACAACACTAACTTAAATGCGTAGAGAGTTCCAAGATATGGCAAGTAGGGTAGTTTTGAAAAGAACTGGTTAAAGCAGCTTGAAAAAGACCAAGGGCTAGCTAGTAACAGCAAGAAGAACAACTCAAGAACACTGCATCAGGATGCTTTGCTTTAATATCGTATCACATCTGGTATCTACATGCATGATAATTGCCGGTCATGGTAAAAAAAATTGTGAATATTGGCAGCTACGAATATATAATTATGCACATAGCTTATACAAGAGATAATGAAGAAATTGATAATGGGAATAACTAAACCTGCTTCCCACCACTGTAATGGGATACTATGATTGGAGTGACCTTAGCAAAGGATTTTTATTAGGGCAAAAATGTTCATTATTTATAATGCTTATTAATTAGCAGGTATTGCCACAGTAAAATAAAATGGTGGATATTAAATTGGAAGGAGATACGAGCTTATTTCCAGCAAATAGTTACTAAAATAAGATTGTACTTCTGTCCAGCAGGATACAGCTTAAAGCCTGTGACTGTTGCTACAACTATACTACAGGTATGTGTACAATAACCTGCTTTGCTTGCTTATTTTTTCTACATTGTATCCTTCATTGTTTGGTGTTTGTGTAATAAAAAACCCTAAGTCTAAGTACTCAAGTAAAGTCTAAGTACATTTACAAAATATGTGTATAAGTAGTATTAAGTACCAAGTACACAGTGCTTTTAATAATAGTACTTGAGTATAAGTTCAAGTATGGTAAGGTCTACCTTTTAAAGTAGATATAGTTACATAATTACAAACATTTTTTAATCACTGTAGTATTAATTTTTCAGAACATACCATATAGTGGGAAATTAATTTTCTTGAATTTGGCATTTTGATAGCCATTTGTCAAAATATAATCCACCATTTTGAGCCATTATGCACACGCTCAATGGCACGTGGCCATAGATTTGCCAAATTGAAATCTACCAATCACTCAAATTTAGCAATTTGCCAAATTTAAGTTCCTCCAAAATTTCCCGCTATATGATAAGTTCTTTAATACAGATACATGTACTGTACATGCTGCCAACTGGTTATGTAAAGATGCAGTTTTCATGTTATATCTACATGTACGAGACTTGTAGACTTATATTGCTCAGTGTCATGTTTATATTTATGTTTTTGTATGTGTATTGCAAGAGTCAATATTTCTTCACTCAGTTTAAGTAAAAACACAAACAACCCATATAAAAATTCCAAGGTTGTTACAACCGGATCACAACCTCGCATAGTTCTAGCAACCTAGTAACTGCTAAAAACCTTGTATAAAAGTGATGAAGTTGTGACTAACATGTAAGAAACATAACAACCTTGTGACAAGGTTGTGCAAAGGTTGACAGGAAACTGAGGTTTCATTAAGTGTGCCCCACGATGATATGAAGCTGTTGCTATGATCAAGAGTGGATAAGGAGGAGGGGAGAGTGTCTAACTGCCCTATGCTGCTAGTGATATGTGCGCGTAGAAGTTTCATGGTTATTATTTGTACATTCCCGCATACCTTATTTAACACAATAAGTGATAACTGCACTGAAGCCATAGTTGGGCGTGTAC
>NW_003546359.1:217097-219089 GCF_000090795.2 Amphimedon queenslandica | reverse complement strand
ATAGGTTTTTATAGGCATCTACCTGAGGCATGATTGTAACTGTTATGCTAATGCATCATATATTGTAGATACTATTATCAGACCAACTCCTCTAGAGTTTGGATTACTTGGTGCTACTCTGAATGGTGGACAATGGATTGGTCCTAATGGAGCAGCTCCTTGTCCTGGCAGCAACTCCAATCTTTTCTGCACTGTTGGGTCAAGTGCTAGTCTCAGCTAGTTTTCACATATATACCTATCACTGACTATCTTCAGCTACCTGGTGATGGCTGGTACAAGTGTTGTCTACCCACTAACTGTTCAGATCCTAACATTTTTGCTAATATATCTATTCAGTTATATATATATAAGAGGAGACTAGATATTGTACTGAATTAATAATAATATTTCATTTGTAGGATATGCAGAAATAGAATCATTTACTGTTGCTGGTCTTCCTACTGATATGACAGTATGGTATCCTCAGGAATACAAACTGCATGAATTGTATTAAAACTGGATATCAAAGCTTTTATGATATCAGAATAAGGATAAATAATACTGCATTGGCTGTATTGATCATAGTAAATTAATCCTTGTCCTGGTACTGCATGCTCAAGTCCTATAGCCTAGGGTCACTGTTAACCAAGCAAATAAGTAACTCTTTAAGAAGCACTATTAGACTTGTATGGTAGTACTGTTTTTTATCATAGATTTAATGTTGATGATATACCAATGCAAGTATGTGAACCATATAGTATACTCAAGACTGCAGAGGTAGTATATGAAGAGCCAGATGTCAATGAAAATGTTGATGATTATGTAACATAGGAGCCTAACATTTCCAGAATATAGTTAATGCGATACAACTGTGATTACATTAGACCTTACTTTATTTTTTTATAATGATTACTTTTTAAAATAGTGTTGCTTAGATATTATGATACATATATGCGTACCCTTACACTCACTTAGACATACTCACACCCAGAAGCACAGTGCATGTGGTCTATTCTCTTGTTGAGTGTCGGTGAAACTATATCAGTTGTCCACCTTCTTTAGATAAGACACTGGACGTGTATAACAAACTGTTAAAGTTTTTCTAGGTATTATACCTCATGGCTCATGCACAAAAACTGTTATTCTGCATACATGACGATATCTGTACAAGAAATAAAAAAAACTTCTACATTAAAGAATTATTTGACAAAGTATGGTGGGAGTGATTGTGTTTGCTAAAGTATTAATTGTTCCTTTCCTTATTGAGTTCAGAATTCACAAGAAAGATCACATTTCAGCCTCTCATATTACATGTATCTCACAGTATCTGTAGTACTAGACATTCCATTGATAATTTGTATATACTATCTATCATTGATTAGAAGCTATCTATCATGTTACTTTATTCACTCAACATCATTTAATATTCACCACTTTCTACAGTACTATAGCACAACAATGCACAATAAAAGACTGATCACTAGTGATCAATAATGATCAGAGTACGTTACACTTCAGTCACAGAAGGACTTTCCTATTACAATTGAGATAAAGATGCCTACATATTCTAATAAATAAGTCTAACAGAGGACAGAATAAAGAGTTACTGCTGTACAGTGTCATATTTTCATTGAGGAAATTTTTTGATTTTGTTCGGCTGTTTTGATTCATGAAAATAATTTATGTGCTCCTGCACATAGAAAATAATCTATGTGATAGTATGTCAATGTATGACAAATCATAAACAGAATGATGAAAATTTTATTGATGAACTAAAAAAGGATTTTAATAAAAATCATGACACTATACAGCATAACAGCTGGTATCACCATTATCACTAAAAATAATATAATAATGTGTCTGTATAATGAGGCTACTCGTATGTTTCAGTAATAATGTTTTTCGAAACAAAGGATTATAAAATTAGTTGATAAAGAGATATGGAGATATACTCAGAAGTCCACAATGATGATGAATCACAATCACATGCTGACAACATAACTGGGCATGTGC
>NW_003546359.1:215782-217087 GCF_000090795.2 Amphimedon queenslandica | reverse complement strand
TACCAGTGATTAATGCTCATTACACAACTCCCCCTCCAGATAAAGACTGTCTCAGTCTTAAGTAGTGACATAACAACCAAGACGATTAGGAAGATGACGAGAGAGTGGAGGATTGCATCGAGGAGTGACAATTACTGGACCATGTGGAGGAACAGTTACATCACTGTTAACAAGTGTAGCCCATTCCCCAACCAGACGTGATGGTGACAATGAGATAGGAGTGATATCAACAAATCTACTAGCTTGCACACATTTCTTTAGGCAATTAAAATGGACAATCGAGACCTTTTTAGCGGGGTCATCACATTGCTGAATCCTATAATTGAGATTACTAACACATTCTATGTGTTAATGTGAAGTACATGTATATAGTATAGTCTTTCTTAATGGACACTCTCTATAGCATCCTCCACTTAATGGACAGCACCTAGTGTACCAAATTACATTCCTTACTGTATAAATTAACCTCCACATAAAGGACACCTCAGTATAACAGAGTAACTTTCTTGTACCAAAATGTCCATTATATAGAGGCTAGTCTGTACTAAAATTTGCTAGAATTACACATATATACATAATTGTAAGAATTCAGGCAACAGATACATGAAAGCAAAATAGTCTATAAAACAATTTTCTTAAGCTAAATTCACTCCTCTCTTGCTCCACCAACTTTGCCCCACCCCTCACTAATTACTTTGGAAGGTTGCTGATTGTATTATGAATGTCAGTAGATCGTGAGAACTGAGTTTGTGGGTTCCTCTTAATGAAGTACCAATGAGTACCTGAGACTCAAAGAGACATCTCACTGAAGGTCACCAGTAATAGTCTCTTACTACCAGACACTCACTCTCTATTACTGGAGGGGGATAATAATAGTAATTATTATTATTATTATAGCAAATAAAATAATAATGTCACCTACATTATGTACATGTACATGTATATCAGGTCTAGCAGAGGGTGGAGTCATGTAATGTAATTATTATGAATTACAACATGTACACGAAAATAACGGTATTTTATTTCAAAAGTCTATAAAATATTTATTTATTTTAAAGACACTGCAATCAATTCTTATATATATGCTGTAAAGTTATAACAATGATAATAATAATAAAGAAAATTATTGTTTGTGTAAAATCAGCAAGTAACACGATTGCAACTAAAGAAATATTATAATATTATTAAAAAATCAACACAAACAAGAACATAAAAAATTAAAAAAAAACAAGGTTAAGTAGGATTCTAGAGCAAATTCGTAAAAAATAATGGAAACAAGGACAGGTAGGATTCCGAACGACCGAC
>NW_003546359.1:200724-215772 GCF_000090795.2 Amphimedon queenslandica | reverse complement strand
GTAGAGTAGAATTTGTGTTACAAGTAGGATTTTCATTTCGTATTTTTGTCGGTCGTTCGGAATCCTACCAGTCCTTGTTTCCATTATTTTTTACGAATTTGCTCTAGAATCATACTTATTCTTTTTTAAAAAATTTTTTATGTTCTTATTACTAGGATGATAATGAATTATAATTAGAACAAGGACATAGAAAGTGAAAGGAGCAAGAGAGAGAAGAAAAATTGCTAAAAAGTAATTAAAGAAAAATTCATCTCAGTGTTTCTAACCTGACCCAATGACATGGACAGTAGGCCTATAGTTGGCAGAGCATTCCATGATCTTAGGAGTCGTGAGAAGTAAAAGTGTCGAGTTTTATTCGATTGACAGAATCTATGGGTGAGTTTGACACCATTAGATCTAGTTGGAGTCTTGGAGAAGATGAGAAGGGCACATGCAAAGTTACAGATATTGAATGCCATAGACAGACTAGATAAAGATGTCAAGGAGAATGTAATGTCACACAACTGATAAGTCATCATCAGTGGCAACATTTATAATGAGTTATGAGTGAAGTCTAGTCTTGTAAATCGGAGGAATAATCATTCAAAATCCACTTTGTGGCTTTACGTTGTACCCCCTCTAGAAGCAATATGTCCCTTCTAAGATGTGGCCTCCAGACTGAAGAACAGTATGTAAGTTGGGAGAGCACAAGAGTGAGATAGAGAGTTTTACGGACAGATATGGAGGTATGAGTGGAAGAGAAAGTACGCCTAATTAGGCCAAGCATTTTATAGGCTTTAGCAACAACAACAACAATAATAATAATAATGAATTAAATTACCATTAATTAATAATAATTATAATTAAATAAAGTAAATTTTGCAGATTTCACAATTATTTGAAGATTTGCAAAAATCAAATTATTACGGTACAAGATGGCAGGTGGCATAAATTTGCAAAAATTAAATCCACAAAATAGATTTTTAGGCAAATTTGTCAAATTTATAGCCTATGGAAGTGTACATTGTATCAGGCCTGATATTGTGTCAGGGCGTGGCAGAGGGGGAATCATGTAATGTAATTATTAATTTATTATGAATTACAACACAACATGAAAATAATGGTATTATCTTAATAGTTTATAAATTAATCATTAATTATTTCAATGATACTGCAATTACTGGACAATAAGGCCAATTAGTATTGTCATTATTATCAAGAGTAGATGATAGTTAGATCATCTACTCTTGTTATTATTTATAATTGTAAAATACTATTAGAATATAAAAATACAATAACCATTTTAATAAACAACAAGTCAGTAATTAATACAATCACAAACATACAAAAATACATCTTTATCAAATGCTAATCCAATAGGATCATTAAACTGATCAATATTGCTGCCTTTACATCCAAACTTGACATTGTGATATGTGTTACTGTGCTACTGTGTATATTAGAATATTCACTGAAAGAAATTGTACTGTGTAATTATAATTGTACCTGTGACCACATTGTTTACATTATTGTTTATACATTCACAGGGTCTTCTAGATTTATCTTTACATGCAATGTTAATTCTGAACTCTTTTAGATTGCTCCATTCTTCTCTCTTCTTATACTAATCTTTATGATTCTAGAACTCTCATATAGCTAGACTATAAATTGAACACTCAGTCTGTCTCTCTCTATTTCTTGTTTACTTCCCACATTCCCCTTCTGTTTTTCCATTTTACTCTCTCTGTTTTCAAATTATTGGTTCTGATTAAAGATAGACTATTTAGTAAGCTGTTAAGTCATCAACTTTATCTACATAAACTCATCATAATGAAGCAGAAAACTTTATGTCAAAGATAAATTTGGCGCATACGCAAACAATAATATAAATCTTGCTAACAAAATAATACATATAATGTCATTTAGCACTGTGATGTGCATTATTACTTCAATAGTTAAGAAACACTACTGGCAAAAATTTGTGTGGTTGTGCATATCATGGCAGAGGGTGGAGTCATGTAACGTGATTATTGTGAATTAAAACACAACATATACCGTATTTTACCGATTAAACGCCCGGGCGTTTATTTCTTAGTAGCAAAAAAATTTATTGAAAAACATTAAAAAGTGACCCTGAGCAGGAATCGAGCCCCCAACTCCAGGCAAGCTAAACCACGCTCTAACTTTTAGGCACTTTGGAGCTATCTAAACAGTGGGGCATTATTTTTGGTAGAAATATGCGTATCTATAGCTAGAATATATTAGTGACAGGCATTTATTTGGACCAGGCGTTTATACAATAAAATACGGTACTTAAAAACAATGTCATTGTTTTAATAGATTATAAATTATTTATTCATTTCAATAACACAGCAATCACTGAGCATCCTGGTCCGCTTAGTATTGTAATTAACAGTTATATTTGTCAGGTAATATTAGAATATGAAAAATAAAGAATAATCATTTTAATAAACAACAAGTCGGTAATTCCAAATATCACAAACATACAAGAATCCATCTTTATCAAATGCTATTTCATAAGGATGATTAAACTCATCAATATTACAGCCACACCTTCCAAACTTCCTAACAAACGTACCATCACTAGTGAAGACTGATATACGATTATTGACTTCTTCACTAACATACACTAGACCAGTAGCTGCAGTGTCTATTGTTATACCAAATGGATTATCAAACTGTCCAGGACCAGAACCTATAGTACCAAACTGACACACAAACTTTCCATCTGGTGAGAACTTCTGAATGCGATAATTCCAACAATCAGTAACATACACTAATCCTTGACTGTCGGTAGCAATGTCATATGGATGACAAAACTGTCCATTAGCTGATCCTTGACTACCAAATGAATGCGAGAAGGTTAGATCAGGATTCAAAACTTGTATACGATCATTACCATTATCAGCAATATAAACGTGTCCTGTTATAGGAGAAATGGCTATACCACAAGGAGTATTGAATTGCAGTGGTCCCCCGCCCTTCTCACCAACTGATGCTATAAGGTATCCATCCATGCTTATCTTCTGGATCCTGTGATTATCAGATACAAGAATGAATTGGTCTGGAGTAATGGCTACACCACGAAGACATAAAAACTTAACATTACCACTTCCTCCTTCCCCTCCTAATGATTTCACTTTCTTTCCTTCTCTATCCAGTATTGTTACACAGTTACCATTACGCTCAGTTATTATAACAAGATTATCATCACTTACAGCAACTCCCCAGGGACAATTAAACTCAGTTATAGTACGTATTGGAATGATGTTATCAAGGTAAGGATTGAAAGGGATGACTAGTGAGATATCCTCAAGGTGTACATCATATACTTGTACTTTTACTGTATGAGTACCACGTGTTGAAGGGTTACACTGTATCCTATACACTCCAGGATCAGTGCTGGTGGTAGTGACTGTAGTGTCAATGGGTTGATCACCTTTACCAACTGGTACTAGACTACACCTCAGAGAAGAGAGGGGAACACACAAAAGACATGAATCTGATGCCTCCATTGATAGTGAAAACAAAGCTTCTTTGCTAATACCATCAATCTTCTTTACTCTACACTGCTGTAGTGCAGTAGTCCCTGAAATAATATCTCCAATGTGATGTAGCGATTTGACATCTCTACTCAATAAAAAGTCAGCCTTTTCCTTTGGATGTAACTCCTCCAAATTGATCCCTGCAGTAACTTCACTCATACGCTCCATCATCTGTGTCTTAAACCTCAGGACTTGTTGAGGACTGCCTGTCTTCAGACTCTGTTCCACATAATCCTGGACATCCTCCAGAAGACTCAAATTCATTTCTGCCGATTTCATTTGCTCTGACAGCACCTTTAGTTTATCATCAGTGACCCTCTTTGCCTGCTCAGTCAGTTTCCTCTCTGACTGACGAAGAACAGCAATCATTTCCTCTACCATTTTATGTATTTCTTCTAAGACTCCTTCTCCTCTCTCTCTGATCTCACCCTCTCTCTCTGCTAGAGCAGACAGGACCTCCTTGAGTGCTTCCTTCTTTCCTTCAACTGGTGACAGACATTCTCTTAACTTTTGAGAGTGTTTAGGATAACAATCAGCAATTAAGTTGTATTCATGATGTCTGTGATTACGAGCTAAGCAGTGAGAACAGATTACTGCATCACATGTTTCACAAAAGAACTCAAATGGCTTTCCATGATCACTACATGTGACCTCTCGAGGATTTGACAAATCTGCTGTCTTCTTTGTTAGACTGTACATCTCTTTGAGGTTGTTGAGAGTGAATGCTACAGGAAAGGCTCCTACTCCTTCTTCTGGTAACTCTGTACGATGATAACAAGTGGGACAAGAGAGGTAACAGGTCTCATTCTTCTTATCCAGAGGTAATCCCTCCAGACAGTGCTCACAGAATGAGTGATGGCAGGGTAGGATCTTAGGGTTGGTATAGTGTTCAAGACACACAGGACAGGTGAGCCGCTCCTCCAATTCGAGCCTGAGACCAGAAGATGGTTTGGTTGCCATTTCAAGATTAGAATAAAATTGTCTACGTAAAGCAAAAATGAAAAGAGATAAAGGTAGAAGATAGTAAATGAAGACAGAGCAAGAACAAACGACAAGAAAATGAAGAAGTTGGAATGAACAAGAAAGAGAGTATAGCCTGGGGAATGACAGCCCTGACCTCTTGGAATATTCTAAAGTCTCGTGACTACAGGAAGTTATGATAGTACAGTCCTTTATGATAACCAATAGTAAAGGTGAATTTACATTAATGAATTAATGAACAAGAGTGAAAAAACACAAGGTGCAGTTTGCAAGCTATTAGCAAAAGATTTTTGAAGTGTAACTTAACTCACATTTTTTGCTTGCAAATGATTTTTTAAATTGTGATCTTCTTAAATATTAAACCCACCAATCATTTAATGGACGTGTACACAAAATTTGCTAAATTAAAAACTACCACTTACAAATTTTACAGCAAAAATTTCAAAATAAAGTGATGTAAGGTATTATACAGTAAGAACTGGATAGTCTTGAAGGATCCACATTTGATGATCATCACATTCATAGAGTGGCCTATCATATACATGTATTACTGACGGCAATGGATACATGTATATGTACGTTAACAATAATTAATAAATACATGTACAATGTACAGTACATGTACAAAAATTATTAAAAGAATGTAAAATACTAATAAGATCTGCCCACTCACCACAACCTGACTTAAATGTACATGCATACAACCTTACATATAATTCACTATAAATGAATTGATAATATATTTAATTAATAATAATAATAAATTTATAATAATTAAAATCATGTACATGTACAGGTTTAGTTGAGTAACATCTAAGTTTATTCCTATTTTCTTGTCATTGTTTCAAAAAGGATGAATGACATTTGAAATTATAAAACTAACTTTTAATGTGAATGTAGAGTATCCAACCAAAATGAAACAACTGACTAGAAGTACAGGGATGAGACCGTCATAACGTTTAAAAATTAAGTGAGAATCGGCTCAAACATTCTACACTGATATCATTTCTCTCTCCATTGGTTCAGAATTATCCACCAGCTGTGATAATTAACCTGACGTAAAAGCTAAAGAATGAAGGAGGGAGAGAGAAAAAAGTTAAATAAAATTACAAAATTAATGCAGTATTAAAATAAATATATGGTGTATGTGTATGTGTACATGTACCATATTTGCCTGATTAGAAGCCCAGCTTAAATACATGTAAATGCCCATCCTTAAAATATTCTCACTATAGATGCGGATATTTTACCCAATAATTTACATGTACATGTAGAAAGCCTCAACTAACTCTTGAGCTACAGTCTCATGTCCTAGGGGACATGGGTTCAATCCCTGCTTTTGGCAACTTTTTTTCTTTTTACACAATTTTCCCCCTGTTAATGAATAAAAGCCTGGGCTTCTAATCATGCAAATACGGTAGATGGTTAAATGTAGAACACAGATCGAGGTACAAAAGTACATGTACATGTAATGACTTAAAATGACACATTGCAAGTACAAATACAATGTACATATATATAAATTATAAAGCTATGATCGTCACTACAAATGTACACATTATCCAATGTACATTATTTGCAAATATATGCAAGTATATGAAATTACAAAGTACATATTCACTTACCAAGTTGGTATAATATAGAAGTACACATGTAGCAAAGTCAATAAGTGACCGGTTTTGCTGCTGTATAAGACATGACAGATGTCAGTCAAATTCTGCACAGAATTAAGAGATGGTTCAACATGTACTTCCATATCAATACCGTATAGCGGGTTTTTTTGAGGATAACAAATTTTGCGAATTTCGCGGATTTTTTCATGATTCGTGAAATTAAATTCCTTGAAAATCAATTTAATACGGTACAAGATGGCAGATTAGTGAAAATTCGCGAAAATTAATTCCGCAAACTTCCGGATATGGGTCATTCGCGAAATTTATTATCCTCGAAAAAACCTGCTATACGGTAATAACCATAAGATTACACACCTTATTATAATCAGGCACACCCATGAATGTTCTCTTGATATCCTTCCTTGTTTGGTATTAGCTGGACAGCAAAAAGCTCATTAGTGACACTTAAAAAATTATCAGCAACGACATCAGTTATGTAGTTTACTAGAATGAGTCTACCGTAAATGTTCAAATAAAAGCCCGGATGTTTATTTCTTTGCAGGACAAAAAAATTGCGTAAAAAAAAATAAAGGGGGATTTGAACTTGGGACTCCAAGTTTATTGAACTGAGCTTAACAAGTTATTAGTTTAACAAGTTAGACCATTTGGGACACTCTAAAGTCTATGGTACCTATATTGAGTAGAATATGCGTAAATATACATGTACTTGGAGATTATTAGTACCAGGCGTTTATTCAAGCCCGATTTTTATTTGAACATTTACAGTATAATAATGCCTATACAAATATAGATTAATAGCAGTCATTGCATATGGAGCCTACTTACATAGCTGCTATGGGCCCAGGATTGAGCTCAACATCTCTTGATAAAAGGAGAACTTCATGAGCAAACTCCATATGCAGGTCCATGAACTTGCTGGGAGCTCAAAACACTATAGAGCTGGATTCAGGTCTGCATGAAGTATTACTGTGTAATTCTAAAGAACTGATGATAACAGTACATGAATCTGTACTAATTTGATCATTACAGCAAAAACCAAGATCAGCATTGATACACAAAGAAAGGCAATCAGAAATGAGTCAAATATTGAATTCTCTCCTAATGTAGTACTGCCTGACTTGCTGTCTACTGCAGCTTTGAATGAGTGAGAGTGGCGGCCATTAGCTGGTCTACTGGAGGCAGCTTGACAGTAGTTCCACAGCCCAATACTATAAAAACATTAATCATATTTTAAAACTAAAAGGTTAAAAAATAGGTCGTGTCATGTTTATAGTTAGAATGAAATCATACAACATCATAACAACACTAGTGTGCTGTTTATAATATATACAAAATTAAGGGTGATTACAGAGCCAGTTATCTGAAAAATAGCCTGGGCTATAACAGGGTACTTCTTGAAATTTGGCCAATTTATTAAAATGACCATAACTCAAAAAGTGACATGTCCAGAAATGAGTGAACACGGAGTAGTATACTGAGCAATTATCTCCGTATACCACTGATTGACTTTATACAGGGCAGGAATGGACATTTCCATTTACTAGGCTATATCTTTCTTTACAATAAGAATCATCAATTTGCGCACTTCAGTAGCTGTTCTTCATCCATCTACCTGTGTTCCTGCTAAATATTACAGCATTTGGAGTAACTTTGTGTGGAACATTTACCAATTGAAGATGAGGCAGTCAGTGCCGCCATCTTGTCATTCCTTTATGTATGTATGATAATTTTTTTACTTTTTGAATGGTTACATCTAAATTTCAAACAATTTTTGACAATTTGCTCACTTATTTTGTGAAAGTACAAAATTCTTACTACCCAATGATGCAAAAAAGATAAAGAAATTCAAAACTTTGTTTGGAACATTTGTCTCCTGAAGGTGAAGTAATTTCAGTTAGCCATTTTAATGATGACGGGTGCAGCAGCAAGAGTCAACAAGTCACAAGTGCTTTCCTCTTCTCTTAGGAATAATAAAGTGAAAGAAAGAGTGCTTAACATCTTATATATACAAGCAAATAGTGTCTCTAGACCTTTTTGAAGTAAGACGGCCGTTTGTTGAGAAGAGCCTGTTCTTTCACGACGCTTGCCACTTTAACAAAAGAATATGAGAAAACTACCATAACCAATTGCATTAAGTAGCATTCTAGAAGCCTCAAGTATCTAGTGAAGTCCCATCCATGTACCAGAAAGACGTTAGCAAGCTTTGTAGTGAAGCTAGTAGTGAATCCACCATTGCTGAACTGCCGTTGCTATGGTAATTCCAATGAATATCATTAAATTAACGCGACCGGAAGTCCCATTGCAATTTCTGGACATGAAGCCAAAATCAGCTCAAACTTTTTACATAAAAACATCAATATGTATCAGAAAATGTAATAAAGGTTGGAGGTGATTTTGGGGTCATTTTTAGGAAAAAGCACGGGCTTACAGCCTTGAAAATTTTTTTTAATTGGCCTTTAAAAATGGTTATAGCTTTAAAAAAATTGAAGTTGGAATCAGCCCAAACATTCAAGGACATCATACGTATCAAAATAGTACTGTGTTGTGAGAAATTTTTGTGGCCCAAAACTTGCATGGATCCATTTAAAAATCAATTTCTTGGTTTTAATTTTTGTGGTTTTCTACTTTTCAGTCATTTTGAACCGTATTTAATTGATTTTTTGCGAATTTTATTTTCATGAACTTTGAAAAAACATGAAATCCATCAGTGAAAATTTTGGGCCACAAAAATTTCCCGCTAGCTATATACGGTAATAAAATTGGGGGTTTTGGAGACATTTTTTGAAAAAAGGACAAACAGACTTGCAAGCGAGCCAGAGACCCAGTACAGTTTATAGAAATTGACATACTTTCAAAATAGCTATAACCACCCCTAATATTATGTACTCTTGCTATAACTGACTTTTAGTCTGGCTAGCCAGGCCATTCCCCAGCCTACAGTCATTGGGGTGGACGCCCCCCCAATGACTGTAGGCTGGGGAATGGTCTGGCTAGCGAGACTAGGCTGACTTTAAGGTTACGATTAGCTCAAAAGTAAGAGCACCTTGGGAACCATTACATTAGACTAGTGCAAATTAACTTAATTACATGTGAATAAACACGGTAATTTTTAAATTTAGCTATGACTGACTACTTACAGTAAAAAGTAGTCTGGCGTTGAAACTTTCTGTGACTTTTGTTCCTTGGCCTAGCTCCGTATACGAATACGTATACTCCAAATCCGTGCTATCACGTGGAATATATCACGTGACTTTAAAATTGCAGAAAAAGAGTAGATGAGGAGTAAGCTAAAAGTTAATTTATTTATTCTTACTTTATTTTAGAAGTGCTATTATTCGGAGATACAATTTCATGATGTCATTCAAGCCTAACAGAGAATTATTGAATCCTAATTTCAACGGGTACAAGCTAGCTGACCACTCCCTACCGTTGCTATGGGAAACCTTTACCGGCGGAGTACACAAGATAAGCAACGCTCATTCTGACTCATTCTTCTCATATCAACACGTCCGACAAGCAACAATGAACAATAGTTTGACCTTTGACCCCTGGAATGACTCACATGTGTACTGGACTACTGCTAATACACACAATATAATGTGTGGATATCTATCAGTAAGTATTTAATATTAGTACATCAATGTACATGTACTTATTGATTAATGGGATCACCTTTACTAATTCAAACAGCCTAATTAAGAGATTAGCTTGTACATGTACATTTCTACACTTTAGTAATAATTACATTCAATTCCTTCATTAACACTTGTGTCTTTTGTTAACTTCATGTATTTAATGATATGTATAGCCATGGCTGTGTATCAGCTTTGAGATGATTCCAATCAAATTTGGATTTTTTGATGAATTTTTAAAGTTGCTTCAAAATTAGTCTAAAGCCAAATCTTCTCAAAAATGGCTAGGAGAAAAATTTTGATACATATGCATGTCCTTATGTTGTTCAACTTTGAGATGATTCAAATCTGGATTTTTTTAAAAAGTTACTTTAATTCTACCATGCCTAGTTGCAATTGACCAATCAGATTGCTTGATTTTAGGTTCATAAATAACTTATTTACCACTATAGGGAACTTCATTTTTTAATTAGAAAGAAATAATTTTTTATAATTTAATGATTTACTAATTAATTATTGTAGGCATCAGGTAATGAATTATTACTATTGCCAGTTCACCATAGCAATTAGTCATCATCGAACCCTTCTACCACTAACTCAAGTCTCATCTTTCTCTCTAAAAACCAGGCCCTCTTTTATGAGCCGTCATACGATGACGGTAATTGCTTATTATTCTATACTGGGGATTGTACTGATATTAATTTCTGGAGTATAATATCAAGAACCAAGCTGATTATTAGTAATTAACTATGCAATCAGCATCATTGATTGAAGGGGGTAACACTATCGACTTTATGACGTTCCAATTAAAAGATACATCCACAAAATACTGCACTTGCATCTGGTGGAGGGTGTGTCTCTCCAATCGTCTCAGGTCCGGTAATATTGAAGTTGTTTCCCAGACCCAGCTGTGTAGATTCAAAGCGACTACTGTACCATTATACAGTGAATATATCAATGAATGCTTACTGTTGGTATCAGAATCAGTATCAGGAACAGAAAGAGAAGGGAAGGAGGTGACTAAAGACAAGGAAAGTGATGGGAACACCAATCAAAATACAATGTAGTATAATAGAGGGACTGCTAATACCAGCTGGAATCAATCAAGCAGTGATATCAATATTAGTATAATGATACCAGAAGATGTTAATAAATCAGATATAGTATGTATAATGGAGAGTACCAGTACAATGTTGGTTTAAGTGATGGTACAACATACATTAGAGGAGATTTATTATACACTATTGATGAATGTACTAGCACCTGGACCTACTCAAAAGGAAAGTAAGTGATTTTTAGTGTTTATTTATTTATTATATTTTTAATTTATTATTATTTATTTATTTATTTATTGTACATTATTTGTTTATTATAATGATTATTTGTTATTTTTTATTCATTTTTGTTTTTGTTTGTTTTTTAGTATTATCTATTAATTAATATCAAACATAATTATTTTTTATTTTCATAGACTGGATATTATGCTGGAAAAGATTGCTGATGGTGTTGAATGGAGTTCATTATTTAAAGATGGTTCGTTACCACCATTAGATGATGAATCAAAAGAAATGAAGAGAAAAAGAGTAAGGGAACCTAAAATAATGATACATGAAAATATGTCAAATGAGCAATGAACTAATTATAATGCAGTTACATGTTAATAATGTACAGCGTACATGCAACATAAGTAATATATACATTTATCAGAATATGTAATAAGATTGAAGAATTCTTTCCTTTTAAATTTTGCACATGTACAGTGTACATGATATGTACACATGTGTGTCACTTCAGATCCTGATATTACCATCTTCAGACATCGTTCCTGAAGACATTGCTGAATTTGATCTGAGACTATCATTCGCCATCATTAGAGCTACCAATCATTTCTGCTGACAGTGTAAAAAGTGACTTATGAAAATAATCGTGTTCCAATATTAACCGAAAAAAAATAATAAAATAAAATCAAGTACCTGGAACTAAAAACAAGGTTTCCTTTCAAAGTATAAGTACATGTACATGTAATATGAGACTATAATTGACAAAAGGGACCTGATGGCGGATAATAAATTCATCTTTATAGCAGACAAAATCCAACTTTCTGTGCTCCAAAGATAAAGAAATTTTTGAAAAGGACGCAAAAGGTTACTATGTAACTTTTGCAAACAACTTGTTTAAGAAAACACTCACAAGTTGATATTTTTTATTATATTGATGAATTTAGTAATCCACCATAATGTACATGACTTGTACCTTTTGTCAATTATAGTCACATATAATTATAATAAGTTACATTAGCCTGTCACATGATCACTGACTTGTATTGACATCTGCTTGTTGGTTGAGAGTTTTTGTTTCTTTTCCTCATCAATGATAATTAACGTTAATCACTTATAATATAATGATTGAGTGAGCTGGAGACAAACAAGAGTAAAATTATCAGATTGAAATAAACCCTATAAAATAAAAAATTTAACTTGCACACGTGTAATGTACATGTATGTTATGCACATGTGTCAATAATACATGTATATGTATTAATCAAAAATTCTTCGAATATTAATCAAAAATTCTTCGAAAATTACTCCCTCCTGATCATTATAAATTATTTTAAAAGCCTCTCTCCCCCAGGGAAAAATACCCATTATAATATACATGTAACATGTACATGTACAATATGTGATGTGTGTACATGTACATGTACTCACTGATTTAAAAGATGATAAAAATGAACTACTCATAAGATCAACATGACACATAATACTCTTAATGGGATCAGATATACAGGAACTAATGGAATGAGAGAGAGAAAGGGTTGATTGGTAAATATATTAAATTTAATAAACTATTAATATACTTGCAAGTGTTATAGATGATGTCAGTTGGTTCTGGTTGTGATTCTTCTAATAATAAATGTAACTGTATCACTGATTGATTAGTATCTGATAGTGGAGTTAACCTACACACAATAATGGAGGGGAATCACCAACCTGCTAATACCTTATAGTGCAAATTTTTAGGGCCATAAATTTCGCAAATTTGCCTAAAAATCTATTTTGCGGATTTAATTTTCACAAATTTATGCCATCTGCCATCTTTTACCACAATTATTTGATTTTTTGGAAGCAATTTCTGCATATCTTTATAAAATCACAAAATGCGCAAAATTTACAGCCCTCAAAAATTTTGCGCTATATGGTATAATAAATTATAAATTATGTATTGTACATTTACATGTAAAGTCTTAGTCATTTTGTCCTGGTTTATTCTAATCTGTTTTTATTAGAAAACTAAGACTTTTTGTGACAGAAATGTGGCTTAGCCACTTCCCTCTCCTTCCTTCTGTCTTAGATGGCCAGATCTAACTTTTTTGTTTGTTTTTTTAGCTAGTTTTTTTTCTCTTATTTCTTCATGTTTCCTTTTTGTTTTTCTGTTGTCTCCTCTGGGTTCTCTCTCTTTCCCCTATTTTCTTGTTCTGGTCTTTGTTTTTGTACATGTTCTTTATTTTTACTTATAATAATAATAATAATCATAATAATAATAATAATAAATAATAATAATAATAATAATAATAATAATAATAGGAGCTAACCACTTCACCTAACCAAATATGGTACGCAGATGATGCCTCTGTCACCGGTGAGTTACCACACATACGTCAGTGGTTTGACAATTTATTATTGCATGGCCCCAAGTTTGGTTATTATCCAGAGCCTCACAAGAGTTGTCTTGTAGTGAAGGAGTCTATGATTCCTCAGGCTAAAGATCAATTTAGCGACCTAGGTATTAAGATCACAACTAGTTATCGTTTTCTGGGAGGAGTGGTTGGTGACTCTAGTGGATGTGATACATTTGTCAATGACAAGGTGCAGGGCTGGATCTCTCTGATAGACACCTTGTCTGACATTGCTGTCTCACAGCCACAAGCTGTTTATGCAGCTTATACTAAATCACTTCAGAACGACTGGATTTTTTTACAGCGTGTGACTCCTAATTGTCAGTCACTATATGTTGCTCTGGAGACTACTATCTCTAACTCACTCATTCCTGCCTTATTTGGACAGGAATGTTCCGCAAATGACAGATCTCTATTCTCTCTACCACTCAAACTAGGAGGTCTGAATATTAGAAATCCAGTCACTACAGCCACAGCTCACTACACTGCCTCTAGATCAGCCACTGAAATATTGATCAATGCAATTACTGGTAGTACCTCCTTCTCACCCTATGATCATGTGTGTCAAGTATTGGCTGCAAGACAACATCATTCACTATCTCAAAGGGAAGCAGACAATACTCTCTTTACCAACACCCTCACTCAACTGGACGCTAACTATCAGAGGACTATTACACGGGCTAGGGACAGTCTCTCTTCATGGCTCAATGTCCTTCCTACTGTGCAGGACAATTTTGATCTATCCCCCAATGAGTTTAGGGACGCCCTATGTCTAAGATATGCCAAACCTTTGTTAAACCTACCTCACTCCTGTGACGGCTGTGGCTCACCCTTCACAACATCCCATGCCTTAGACTGCAAGAAAGGTGGTCTTGTTACTTTATGTCATAACAAGATAAGGGATGTACTACATGATGTATCTTCTATGGCATGGAGTCAAGTCATTAAGGAACCTATTGTTAGAGAGGCACAGAGTGATTCAGAGGCTCTGGTTGGTGACATATCCATCCGTGGAGTTTGGCAGTCCCAGTCTACCTGTATATTTGACGTGAGGGTAGTGGACTCTGATGCTCCTTCTTATGTTAGGAAACCACCGCTACAAGTTCTTAAAACTGCTGAAAGAGAGAAGTTAAAGTATCAGGAAGCTTGTCACTCTATCCACTCTAACTTCACTCCACTCTGTATGACAGTAGATGGTCTGTTGGGTCCAGAATCTAATTCCTTCTTGAAACGTTTGGCTGACAGACTATCCATTAAATGGGATCAACCCTACAGTACTGTCATCTGTTGGCTTCGTACCTGTCTATCCTTTGCTCTATTACGTGCCACCAATTTGTGTATCAGTGGCACCAGGTCGAAAATTCATTCTATCAACACGGAGGATGGAGCTGGGATAACTCTTAACTATATGTACTAATTTTAAATATTTGAAATATTTCTATACATCTTTTTCTGACTTTCCCTCAAACTACATATATATATATATATTCATTCTAACTTGCTCTCTCCTTATCTGTATTTTTGATAGTGATAATAATAATAATAATAATAATAATAAATAATAATAATAATAAATAATA
>NW_003546359.1:196555-200714 GCF_000090795.2 Amphimedon queenslandica | reverse complement strand
TCTAACGCTATACTTTTAAAAACTTGTGCTAGAACTAGTATTATGTACTGGAACTAGTACTAGAACCAAAAATTTTTAACTTTTAGTATTAGAACTAGTACTAGAACTAAAACTCAAAATTTCTATGGCACTAGAACTAATACTAGAACTAAAACTCAAAATTCCAGTGGCACTAGAACTAATACTAGAACTAAAATAAAAATTTAGATGATACTAGAACTAATACTAGAACTAAAATTCAAATTTCCCATGGCACTAGAACTAGTACTAGAACTAAAATATTAAATCAACAGTACAAGAACCAGAACTAGAACTAGAATGATAAAAGTTGTACTGGAACAACACTATCAAGTTCGCCCCATTAAAGCATTGCATTCGGCCAGTAATAATAATAATAATTGCTACTGGTGAATTACATGTAGTTATATGTTTGTACATTGTATATACACTTATGTGGCATGACGGTAGAGCCAGGTCTGCTTAGTATTGTCACTATCATTTATTATTAAAAAATTATAAAAGTATAAAAAATAAACAATAATCATTTTAATAAACAACAAGTCGATTATTACCTAAATTACACACATACAATAACCCATCTTTATTAAATGCTAATCCAATAGGACGATTAATCTGATCAATATTACAGCCATAACTTCCAAACTTCCTAATAAATACACCATCACTAGTGAAGACTGATATACGTGCATTGCCATATTCACTAACATACACTAGACCAGTAGCTGCAGTGTCTATTGTTATACCATACGGACTAACAAGCTGTCCAGGACCAGAACCATAAGCACCAAACTGACCCACAAACTTTCCATCTGGTGAGAACTTCTGAATGCGGTGATTCCAACCATCAGCAACATATAATAATCCTTGACCGTCAAAAGCAATGCCTTGTGGATACTTAAACTGTCCATTAGTTGATCCATAGCTACCAAATGAATGAGAGAAAGTTAGGTCAGGATTCAAGACTTGTATCCGATTATTAAACCAATCAGCAATAAAAAATTATCCTGTTACAGGAGAAATGGTTATACCAGAAGGACTTTTGAACTGTAGTGATCTACTGCCCTCCTTACCAACTGATGCTATAAGGTATCCATCCATACTTATCTTCTGGATCCTGTGATTATCAGATACAAGAATGAATTTGTCTGGAGTAATGGCTACACCACGAGGAGAAGAAAACTTGACATTACCACTTCCTCCTTTCCCTCCTAATGATTTCACTTTCTTTCCTTCTTTATCCAGTATTGTTACACAGTTACCATTACGCTCAGTTATTACAATATGATTGTCATCACTTACAGCAACTCCACAGGGATCCTTAACTTCAGTTATAATACGTAATGGAGTGATGTTATCAAGGCAAGGATTGAAAAGGATGACTAGTGAGGTATCCTCAAGGTGTACATCATATACTTGTACTTTTACTATATGAGTACCCCGTGTTGAAGGGTTACACTGTATCCTATACACTCCAGGATCAGTGCTGGTGGTAGTGACTGTAGTGTCAATGGGTTTATGGCCTTTATCAACTGGTACTAAACTACACCTCAGAGAAGAGAGGGGAACACACAAAAGAGATGAGTCTGGTCCCTCTATTGATAGTGAAAACGAAGCTGCTTTGCTAATATTACGATTAATCTTCTTCACCCTACACTGCTGTAGTGAGACAATATCTCCAATGTGGTGTAGTGATTTGATATCTTTACTCAATACAAAGTCAACTTTTTCCTTTGGATGTAACTCCTCCAAATTGATCCCTGCAGTAACTTCACTCATACGCTCAATCATCTGATTCTTAGACCTTAGAACTTGTTGAAGACTGCCTGTCTTCAGACTCTGCTCAACATCATTCTCAACATCCTCCAGAAGACTCAAACTCATTCGTGCTGATTTCATTTGCTCTGACAGCACCTTTAGTTTAGCATCAGTGACCCTCTTTGCCTGCTCAGTCAGTTTCCTCTCTGACTGACGAAGAACAGCAATCATTTCCTCTACCATTTTATGTATTTCTTCTAAAACTCCTTCTCCTTTCTCTCTGATCTCACCCTCTCTCTCTGCTAGAGCAAACAGAACCTTCTTGAGATCTTGCTTCTTTCCCTCAACTGGTGATAGACATTCTCTTAACTTTTGACAGTGTTTAGTATAACTGTCAGTGATTAAATTGAATTCATGATGATTGTGTTCACGAAATTGACAGGTTACACAGATTACTGTATCACATGTTTTACAGAATAGCTCCAATGGCTTTCCATGATCACTACATGTGGCCTCTTGAGGATTTGATAAATCTGTTTTTATCTTTGTTAGACTGTACATCTCTTTGAGGTTGTTGAGAGTGAATGCTACAGGAAACGATCCTGCTCCTTCTTCTGGTGACTCTATACAACGACGACAAGTGGGACAAGAGAGGTAATAGGTCTCATTCTTCTTATCCAGAGGTAATCCTTCCAGACAGTGCTGACAGAATGAATGTAGACAAGGCAAAGTCTTAGGGTTGGTATAGTGGTCAAGACATATAGGACAGGTGAGCTGCTCCTTCAGTTTGACCCTGAGACCAGAAGATGGTTTGGTTGCCATTTCAACGAAAGAATTGTGTATGTAAAGCAAGAATAAAAAATGGAGAGAGATAAAGGTAGAAGATGGTAAATGAAGATAGAGCAAGAACAATAAGAAAATGAAGAAGTTGGAATGAACAAAAAATCAAAGTCCTAACAACCAGATACAGCAATAAAATGAAATGAAGAAGGTAGAAGGAGAGAAAGACTAAAGAAGGTCAGCTAGTCACATAAAGTGGGTGGTACCTTAAATATATTCAAAGACTTTGTGACTAAAGGAGGCTATAATGAATCCTGGCATCACCATAGCAACCAGTGCAGCCTATGTACATTATTACTAGATAAACACAAAACATTGAAGGGCGAGCCTAAGCAAGCAAATCATAAATTTTATTACACAAAAATTGTTTTTCACCTCATGTCTATAAAAAATAGACACATGTACAGTACATGAATAGTAGACTTGCTGCCATAGAAATCCCTGGACACTGATGGACAGTAGTACAGCCTTATAAACCACAATTGTATTTTAATCATTTCATTTCTTGTGACTTTTATTTAAGGTAATTAGGCTATTTAATACATGTACATGTACATGTACATCAAAATTATCAATTAATTAAAAACATAAATAACTCCCCTTTATCACACCCTGAGTCCCTGACATACATGTATGTATAAAAATTACTTCACAAAATCAACTGCATAATGTACTAATTATTAGACTACTAATAATTAATTGATTGCTATTAATTTATTATTAATAATGTATATATTCAAACCTGAAATTGCCTGCATAGTTCCAGTAACATAGTAAGATAGTCATCAATTATTAATGAGGGGGCGGAGTCACAATCAGGTGTGACTGCCGGGACCGGGAGAGAGGGAGGTGTGAAGTCATTGTGCAATAGATCATGTCTTTTACTGATTACAGCAGCTGCACATAACATGTCAAAACAACATAATAATAAATAATGAGAATTAACCAAAATAATCACTTATGAGGGGAACTGATTTGTATAGATAATAGAGGAGAGAGAGAGAGAAAATTAAAAATACATGTAATACCTTCTAAATGACATGAACATGTACATGCATGACAAATCCCAATATTGTATATTATATGTGTACATGATTACATGTTATAGCTCAAAACTTGGCCCATTTACATGTACATGTACAGGTTTATTCAAGTCACGTCTAAGTTTATTCTTATTTTTTTGTTATTGTTGAATGACATTTGAAATAAAACTAACTTTTAATGTGACTGTACAGTAGAGTATCCAACCAAAATGAAACAACTGACTAGATGTACAGGGACAAGACCGTCATAAATTTTAAAATTTAAGTGAGAATTGGCTCAAACTTTCTACACCAATATTATTTCTCTCTCCATTAGTTCAGAATTATCTGCCAGCTGTGATAATTAACCTGACGTAAAACCTAAAGAATGAGAGGGAGAGAGAAAAAATTAAATAAAATTACAAAATTAATGCAGTATTAAAATAAATATATGGTGTACATTGTAGCACAGAGAGGTACAAAAGTACATGTACATGTAATGACTTAAAATGGCATATTGC
>NW_003546359.1:191762-196508 GCF_000090795.2 Amphimedon queenslandica | reverse complement strand
ACACGCCCATTGTTCTCATGATATCCTTCCTTGTTTGGTATTAGCTGAGTAGAAAAAAGCTCATTGGTGACTCTTGATAAATTATCAGCAATGACATCAGTTAGTTTACTAGAATGAGTTTGTATAATATTTCCCTTGGGTTAATGCCTATATACAAATATAGATTAATGGCAGCAAGAGTAGATAATTATTTATCCACTCTTGATAGCAGTCATTGTATATGGAGCCTCTTTACCTGCTATGGGCCCAGGATCCAGCTCAACATCTCCTGATAAAAGGAGAATTTCATGAGCAAACTCCATATGCAGGTCCATGAACTTGCTGGGAGCTCAAAACACTAGAGCTGGATTAAGGTCTGCATGAAGTATTAGTATGTAATTCTAAAGAACTTGTGATAACAGTACATGAATCTGTACTAATTTGATCATTACAGCAAAAACCAAGATCAACATTGATACACAGAGAAAGTTAATCAGAAACGAGTCAACTATTGGATACTCTCCTGATGTAGTACTGCCTGACTTGCTGTCTACTGCAGCTTTGAATGAGTGAGAGTGGTGGCCATTTGCTAGTCCACTGGAGGCAGCTTGACAGTAGTTCCACAGTCCAATACTACATGTACAAAAACATAAATCATCTTTAAAAACTAAATTAACGGTTAAAAAATAGGTTGTGTCATGTTTAGTTTGAATGAAATCATACAACAGTATAGCAACACTAGTGTGCTGTTTATCAAAATACAAAATTAAGCGCAATGACAGAGCCATTTATCAGAAAAACACCTGGGCTATAGTACAGGGTATTATTTCAACTCAAAAAAATGAAGTCTAAATCAGCTCAAACGTTTCACAGAGCATAAGGACATCAATACATGTATGTATTAGAAAATGTAATAAAAATTAGGGGTGATTTTGGAGCCCGTTTTTTTGGGAAAAATCATAAGCTACCTTGAGTATTTTTCAAAAATTTTCCTGGTCATAACATTAGTAACGTGGTAGCGTTACTAAGTAGGATTCAACCCAAACAAAATGGCTGCCACAGCCTTGCTATACCGGGAAAAACGAGCTCCTATGCTTACCAGAACTTCTTATAAAAAATTGAAGTCAAACTTAATCTTTTACAGAGCATTAGAACATCAATATGTATTAAAAATTGTATTAATAATTATTTGTGATGATTCCGGAGCCATTTTTAGGAAAAATCATGGGCTTATTATCATTAAATTATTGTTACTATTACTGTATTATGCATTTAGTTCTTCTGTTGTATTATTATTAGGTTAATGTTTTATAATTATGCTCCTTTGTGTAAACTTATTGTGTCACTGTATCTTTTTGTATGAGATTTGAGGGCAATGACCCAATTAAAATGGGCTTAGCATTGAGTATTTATCAAAAATTGGCCTTGTTTTTAAAAATGGCTATATCTTTGAAAACTGAAGTTGGATTCAGCTGAAATTCTTTACATAGAGCCATTTACTGGAGAAAAGGATGGGCAATCTTGCAAGCCAGCCAGAGACTAGTCTCGCGTAGCCAGACCCATCTTCCTTTTTGACATTTGGATGGTGGGGGAAGGGTCTGGTGGACTGACCTACATGAATTTGTTCCAGGCAGATCAAAGGAACAACTGGCTACGCGAGACTAGCCTGAGATCCAGTACAGTTTTAGAGAATTTGACATACTTTAAAAATAGCCATAACTTAATAACTTTTAGGTATTATGTACTCCTGATATACCGTATAGCTGAAAATTTTCATGGAATATAAATTTTGTGATTTTTGTGGTTATGGGGCTGCCCACAAAAATAATTCAGATAAACCCATGAAATCATTGAAGTGCCATTCCTTACAGGCTATGTAAACTGTCAACCACGAAAATTAAACCACAAATTGCCCCACTAGGAGCAAACCACGAAAATATCGACCCACGAAAATTTCAAGCTATATATACGTAATAGTACACCTGTAAGTGTAATAAAAATTAGGAGTGTTTTCGGAACCACTACATTAGACTAGTGCATAACTAATTTAATTACATGTAAATAAACACAATTTTTAAAAAAAGTTAGCTATGACTAACTACTTACAGTCAAAAGCTGAAAATCATGTAACTTTCTTCTTTAAGTTTTTTTCATAATGATCTTGTTCCTTGGCGTTACAGGCGTAGCTCCGTATACGAATACGTATACTCCAAACCCGTGCTAACACGTGGAATATATCACGTGACTTTAAAATTAAAGAAGATGAGGTCAGGGCTAAGCCAAAGTTTATTTATTTATTCTTACTTTATTTGAGAAGGCTGTTATTGGGAGATTCAATTTCATGATGTCATTCAAGCCAAACAGAAAATTATTAAATCCTAATTTAAACGGGTACAAGCTAGCTGACCACTCCCTACCGTTGCTATGGGAAACCTTTACCGGTGGAGTACACAAGATAAGCAACACTCATTTTTGTCATATCAACACGTCCAACAAGCAACAATGAATAATAGTTTGACCTTTGACCCCTGGAATGACTCACATCAGAGATAGTAGACGGGAAAATGGATTGGAAACGCCTATAGTCGCGCCCCTATAGGTGTGGGCACGTGCTTTTTTTCTTCCTGTCTATGGCTGTAATCCTTGTGGTGAAAGAAGTAAATCTTGTATGAGTGATTTTTCTTGAGGTAAAAATGTAGTGTAGTTATTTTCCATAACTGTAAATGTGATATCTTTGAAAATAAATATCTTTTTGAATTTTTACTCTTGGTGTTGTTCATTTGAATAAAATGTCCAGACTACTATTGAAATCATTTGCTTTGTGTAATTATTTTTCACAATAAGGACGAAGTTTCAATGAGAGTGTGGCATATAATGTCATGCCTTTATGAGTTTCATTGGAATATCATGTTTGATTGATGAGAAAATTACAATTTCTTTGAAAAATGTATAATAATAGCATATCTCAGCTTTGACTTTGTGTAATTAATTCACCAATACAGTAGCAAATAGAATATTACTGATACTTTATAAACATAGTATTATCAGTGTGTTACTGGAATAATACACTTTCTATTATAGATAATGGGTCGTAAGCTGAAGTTTTATCATAAAAAGAACTCTGAGAGAAAAAGGCAAGCTGCAAAACTTAATGATGTCGGTTGTCCGCCGAAAAGAAAATGTAAGAGATCAGTCAACCTGGATTTTTCCAAATCACTGCTATTGCCAGAGGGGTGGGTTAGTAATCTTAGCAAGGGTACACTTGGATTAGCAAAAATAGTCACTAAAGAGCCTCCTGTCATCACTCGTTCGCTCAGTGTGTCACAAAATGGACAGTGGATTTTACATATTCATGGAAAGAAGATTGATGAAACCAAATGTGCTGCATTGCATTCCTTGCCTAACCCTACTGATGATGTTCAATCACTGTTAGTTCTTGTTGACAATCTAAATGTTTGTCCTGGTCATCCAGATAAAGAATATGTAAGTATGGTTGAATGCAAGAAGGGCAGAATTAAATCACACAATGGCAAAGTTGTTGCTAAATTAGATGATTATGCAAATGTACTTTTTGAAGGTGTGAGCTATGAGTCAACAGTTAGGCCTGTAACGTGTGAGCTACTTACATCAAAGACAACTCGTTGCAATTTCTGTTTATTTTACAGATCTAACTTGCGGGCTATTTATAGCAATTTCAAAAAGGATTCTACTGCTAGGAAGGCTTCAAATTGTCGGCCCAATAGTAAGACTAATTACAAGCATTTGGGAACTCCAGAGAAACATAAAAGACTCACTAATCTTCGAACTGAAGTAGCCCGTGCTAGGAATGAAGTCAAAAGATTACGTAAGCGTATACAAGATTCTATGGAGAAAAATGCAGTGGAAGTAGATGAAGACCTGGATGGTGACATGCATGCCATAATGACAGAGCATCAGAATGTAATTAATGAGACGCATGCTACTGATTCATTTCATCGATTATTTTGGGAAGAGCAACTTAAAGCTCGATTGAAACAGGATTCCCGTTCAATGCGATGGCACCCAATGATGATATGCTGGTGTCTCAACATTAAGTTATTATCTCCTTGTACCTACACTGCTCTTAGATCATCACGTCTATTGAAGTTACCATCGGAGCGTACATTAAGGGATTATACACATTGGGTGAAGGCAAAACCTGGCTTCCAATCTGAGGTGGATTGCCAGCTGACAGATGAAGCATTCTCTGTACCATTGGATAATGGCAATGGCAATCATCTTAGACAATATGTTTGTTTGGTTTTTGATGAGGTTAAAATTGAGGAAGGCTTGGTTTATGACAAAGAGTGTGGTACATTGATTGGTTTTGTGGAACTCGATGATATATCAACACATTTAAACTTATCTGAGAAACGTCAAATAGCTACGCATATGTTAGTATTTATGGTTAGGGGGCTGTTTTCTTCTCTACAATTTCCATATGCCCAATTCCCTAGCTGCAATCTTTCAGGAGGTTCACTATACCCATTAGTATGGGAATGCATTGCACATTTGGAGATGCTCGGTTTTAAAGTTCTTGCAGTCACTGCTGATGGGGCCAGTCCTAATCGTAGATTTTTTCAGCTGAACTCGGGCATCTGCAAAACCAAGTTCACATATAAAACCACCAATATATACTCAAAGGAAAGCCGTCCGTTGTTTTTTTCAGTGATGTGCCTCATTTGTTGAAAACGATAAGAAATAGTTGGGCTAATTCTGGAAGTCATGCTTGCAGTAAAAGTTTACAGG
>NW_003546359.1:185210-191752 GCF_000090795.2 Amphimedon queenslandica | reverse complement strand
TTTTTATATAATGAATGTGCGGTCAACTAAAGAGGCCATTTATAAACGGAAACCAGACAAAAGGCCATATACACCTACTTCGGATGATCATTATAGCAGGCTAGAGGTATTTCAACTGTTATTGTTTTTGCATTTGCCTATTATAAGATAAATTAAATCAAAAGCATGAGCACTTACTGTTCAATTAATAGAAACTCATTGTCTTAGCCCACCATTTTCTTTTATTCTATTGATACCACCTCTTAGGTGTGGTTTCCTTCACTTATATAAGCACATCCTTTTATTTATGTATAGTGGCTTACCTCAGAATTCTTACCCTACCTTAAAGAGTGGGAAGAGTATGTCAAATCCTGCACTGATAAAACAGCAAGGGAGCATAAGAGAATGTGTATTGCAAGAGAAACAATCGAAGGGCTGAGAATAACAGGTAAGAGCACAATTTGTTAATGTAAGTTTACTAGTTTTATTATTCACAGTAACTTCATTTGTTGAGTTAGTAGAATACATATTTTCAAACATAGAAGGTGTCAAAATATTTTTCAGTGAAAGATTAACACAGGATCCAGTTGAGGCTTTTTTTGGAAGACAAAGAATGAGAGGAGGTTATGCCACCAACCCTACTGTACACAATCATTTTTACAAGGCACAGTGTCATTGAGAGCTCAGCGTTCTGTTGGACTCAAACCTATAAGAGGTAACTGTAAAAGGGGAATAGCATACACTGATCCAGAAGTTGATGACACTCCTTTGCCTAAACGACCTAGGAAAGGTTTCATATGATGACATTATAAATTTTCAATTATTGCTTTGTTTACATTTTTGATTACACATATTAACATAAGAACTTGATATTATTGTGAGTTTACATTACACAAATTGTCACTTTTACGTTTTAGTTCCTTTCTTAATGATTTGGTTCCTTTTATTGTTGTTTGCTTCACTCTCTTGTACTCTTCTACATACATAGCTGCTAAAGCAAACCCTCTAATAGTCAAAAATAGTTTGGCAATTTTCTCAATTACTGCTCTAGCAATATCGTTTGGAGTTTATAGTGACCAATAGAATAGAACATCATCATTGGAACTTATTGATGCAATGGCTCCCTTTTTCCCCACACTGTCCTTGATTGGCTTGTCTATTGATCCTAGTATCTTCCTTGTGATGATTTCCATTGACTTAAAAACTAAATACACATCATCACTGATGATGTACAACCCTCCACGATTTATTTTTTCTATCCATGCTTTTGTGTATGATAGGTAGTCATCATGATCATCATCTTCGGTTGTCAAATTGTTAAGGCACACGACTATGTCTTTATTCTGAGGTGAATGTGAATTCTTCTTGATTAATGATCTGATTATAAAACCAGCAACATAACAAAGTGCATTCTCTTCATCATCTGTCAATGGTGGCGAGACAGTAGTGGTTGTTGCAGCTGATGGATACTCAGTTTGTACCATAATTTCAAAAGAAATTTGGTAGATATGTACTGCAATAGCAATGGTTCACTTCTGTACTTATCAGGAACTTTTGTAGCATTACAAAAACTGCCCCATATATCTGGCAATTTAGTAAGTCTTGCATGGTGAAAGGAGGCCCACAGCTTGTCTTTAAAGGATTTGCAGGTGGGATCTACATCATGAACAGAATAAACCACCTTTTGAAGTACTTCTTGAAGCTCCTGTGCGAAGGTATCAAATGAGTCAGTTTGAATTAGATAGGAAGCACATTCTTTAACCAATAGTGCTCTGTCTGTTCCTGTTTTCCACATATCATCATCTTCAATGCCAGCCAAAATCATCCTAAGTACTCCAGAAGACATTCCTACACGTTTTAAGAGTAAACGGATAATAAACGGAATAGCAAAAAGAGCATTAACATTGATATTTAAAGGGCGTTTCCAATCCATTTTCCCGTCTACTATCTCTGTTTACATGTACATGTACATGTACTTGTCGTCATACATGTGAAGGTTTCCCACAGGATTTAGCATGGTCCTCATGCATGCAGCTTCTTGTCAAGTTTCTCAAAAATTGGGCCAAATACTCTGTACAGGGTTTTATGACAAAAAATGCAAAAAAAGACTTCACCTTTTTATAAATTTTTCTGATATGTATACATGTCCTTGTGCTGTGTATTAACTTTGAGATGATTCTGATTAAATTTAAATTTTTATGAAATTTTAAAGTTGCTTCAGTAAAATGCTATGTACGTGTACTGTTGTAGTGCTTGTCAGTTCATGTAGTTCATGTTGTTTAGCTCACTTAGCATGTTTTGTGGGAAACCCTGATGTACATGACATGTACACGTACACGTACAACCCAAATTACCCAATCTTGAATTTATTATAAATTGATTCTTTTCAATTACTTATTGTAGGTGTCAGGTAATGAACTATTAGTATCACCAGTTCACCATAGCAACCAGTCTAGTCTCGCCACGCCCCTTCGCTACCTGCGGAGGAAGGGTCTGGAGACACTCGCAGTAAAAAGCTGTGCTATATGCAGAGAAATCCACGTCCCAATCAGATTGCTCGAACCACGTGTAAGACAAGTAGTCATGTGACCGAAGAGCTCTGTTTAAGACAAAAGAAGAAGAATGAGGACCAAATAAAGGCTGGAAGGAGCCTGTAACACTCCCTGGACTTCTTTCTCAAAGTTTAAGAGCAGCATTATTATGCTGCTTACTACAACGACGCCATGGCACTTATGACGTCATAATAATGTCACGTGTTTACAATAAAACGTCATCAATAAAAAGTAAATATTATGGCGCTCTGTAAAGAGCTGCTGCTCTCAAATCTGCAAGAGCCAAGAGATGTCCAAGAGGCTTTATTCTTGTCTTCTTTTAGCTGCAAAGCATCTCTTTCAGCTGTTTTGACTGATCTGGTCTTCTCTGTCACATGATGTAGAGCCAACCACGTGGTTTTCTTTGCACACATTTTTACCGTGAGTGTCTCCAGACCCTTCCTCCGCAGGTAGCGAAGGGACTACAACCAGTCATGATCAGACCCTCCTACCACTAACTCAAGTCTCATCTTTCTCTCTAAAAACCACACCCTCTTTTATTATTCTATACTGGGGATCATACTGATATTAATTTCTGGAGTATAATATCAAGAATAAAGCTGATTACTAGTAATGTTACTATACAATCAGCATCATTGGTTGAAGGGGGTAATGCTATCGACTTTATGATGTTACAATTAGAAGATACATCCGCAAAATACTGCACTTGCGTCTGGTGGAGGGTGTGTCTTTCTGATCGTCTCGGGTCCAGTAATATTGAAGTTGTTTCTCAGACCCAGCTGTGTAGATTCAAAGGGAATATTGTACTGTTATACAGTGAATATATCAATGAATGCTTACTGTTGGTATCAGAATCAGTACCAGGAATAGATAGAGAAGAGAAGGAGGTGAATGAAGACAAGGAAGGTGATTGGAACACCAATCAAGATACAATGGAGTATAATAGAGGGACTGCTAGTACCAGCTGGAATCAATCAAGCAGTGATATTAATATTAGTATAATGATACCAGAAGATGTTAATAAATCAGATATAGTATGTATAATGGAGAGTACCAGTATCAGTGTTGGTTTAAGTGATGGTACAACATACATTAGAGGAGATTTATTATACAATATTGATGAATGTACTAGCACCTGGACCTACTCTAAAGGAAAGTAAGTGATTTATTTATTTATTGTATTTTTAATTTATTATTATTCTTTTATTTATTGTACATTTCTTGTTTATTATTATTATTATTATTATTTATTTATTTATTTCTTTATTCATTTATTATATTTTTGTTTTTTGTTTTTTACTATTATCTATTAATTAATATCAAAAATAATTATTTTATTATTTTCATAGATTGGATATTATGCTGGAGAAGATGGCTGATGATGTTGAATGGAGTTCATTATTTAAAGATGGTTCGTTTCTGCCGTTAGATGATGAATCAAAAGAAATAAAGAGAAAAAGAGTAAGGGAACCTAAAATAATGATACATGAAAATATGTCAAATGAGCAATGAACTAATTATAATGCAGTTACATGTTAATAATGTACAGCGTACACGTAACATAAGTAATGTATACATTTATCAGAATATGTAATAAGATTGAAGAATTCTTTCCTTTTAAATTTTGCACATGTACAGTGTACATGACATGTACACATGTGTGTCACTTCAGATCCTGATATTACCATCTTCAGACAGTGTCCCTGAAGACATTGCTGAATTTGATTTGCCGTTTTTTAAAACAGTCAGGCTGGGTTTCCCAAAAGATTTGGCGTGCATGTAGTTCTCATGTAGCGTCTTCTCAGTAGATTGTCAAGTTTCTCGAAATTGGCCAAAGACCCTTGTATTTTGAATTTCAACAAAAAATTGCAAGGAGAGAATTTTCATTTTAATGTTTTTTTTCTGATGCATATATATGTACTTATGTTGCGTGGAAAGTTTAAGCTGATACCGATCAAATTTAGATTTTTTATGAATTTTAAAATTTGCTCTAAAATTGTGCCAAAGTCCCTGTACTATACAACAGGGTCATTTGCTAAATTTTGCCAAGGATGAAAAGAGGAGAATTTTTCATTTTTATATTATGTTGATACATATATATGTAGTTATGTTGTGTAGAAAGTTGAACTGATTCCGATCAAATTTTGAATTTTTTTTCAATTTTTAAATTTGCTCAAAAATTGTGCCAAAGTACAGGGTCATTGGCCAAATTTTGCTAAAAATGAAGAAGGGAGAATTTTTATTTTTTATATTTTTTTCTGATACATGTACATATATATCTAGTTATGTTGTGTAGAAAGTTTGAACTGATTCCAATCAAATTTTGAATTTTTTTTTTAATTTTTAAATTTGCTCAAAAATTGTGCCAAAATCTCTGTACTATAGTACAACATCATTGGCCAAATTTTGCCAAAAATGAAGAGGGGAGAATTTGTAATTTTTATATTTTTCTGATACATATATATGTACTTATGTTGCATAGAAAGTTTGAGTTGAGCTGATTCTGATCAAATTTAGATTTTTTGAATTTTTAAATTTGCTCAAAAATTGTGCCAAAGCCTCTGTACTATAGTACTGGGTCATTAGCCAAATTTTGCCAAAAATCAAAAGGGGAAATTTTCCAGTTTTATATTTTGTTCTAATACATATATACATATAGTGTAGAAAGTTTATGCTGATTCCGATCAAATTTAGATTTTTATGAATTTTAAAATTTGCTCTAAAATGGTGCCAAAGTCCCTGTACTATGTAGTACAATTTTGCCAAAAAGGAAGAGGAGAGAATTTTCTATTATTTGATACATACATGTATATATGTAGTTATGTTGTGTAGAATGTTTAAGCTGATTCCAATCAAATTTTGATTTTTTTTTAATTTTTAAATTCGCTCAAAAATTGTGCCAAAGTCCCCGTACAGGTCGTAAGCCAATTTTTGCCAAAAATGAAGAGGGGAGAATTTTCCATTTTTATAATTTTTCCTGATGTGTATACATGTTCTGATGTTGTATATCTAGTTTGAGCTGATTTCAATTAAATTTGGATTTTTTAATGAATTTTTGAAGTTGCTCCAAAATCAGGCCAAAGTCCCCGTACTATAGTACAGGGGTGGGGGCCAAATTTTACCAAAAATGGCTAGGTAAGAATTTTCCATTTTTATAATTTTTCCTGATACGTATGCATGTTCTGATGTTGTATATCTAGTTTTAGCTGATTCCGATTAAATTTGGATTTGTTATGAATTTTAAAGTTGCTCTAAATGTCATTTACTGTATTGTAGTGCTTGTCAGATCATGAAGCTCATGCTGTTTAGCTCACTTAGCATGCTTTATCGCAAATCCTGTGGTCAAACATGATTAATTATTTTAAAAATTATGTTGCTCACAAATGCTCAGACAAGAATAGTAGAACAATGCCAAATTTAATTTGCTTATTCCTATGTTACATGCTGCAAAATCACTAATATAAAAACCACCAGTACACATACATTGTAATCATAAAATCACCGAATTTTCCATTCTACTTTTTGTACTACTTTTTCCTTTTATTAATTTCTCTCTCTCTCTTTCCCTCCATTCTTTATTAGTCTACTCTTGTAGGAGGTGGTTGTGGTTCTCCTTCAAAATATTCCAAGCAATCACTGATTACCAATAGTTTGGAAGAATGTGATACAGATGATGATCAGGATATTAACGTGTATCTAATCAACAACAATGGATTCATTGTACAAAAGGTGCTAATTAATTAGAATGAACAATTTATTGATGTATGACATTACATGTATGCTTTGTATTCCACTATTGCACGTGTAGAAAAATTGATGCATGTTGTTTGTAGCCATTTGACATTGTTATGGTCTGTGGTTAAAATTTGAAAAGTTAAAAATTGTGATGAAAGCTTGTGATCAAAATTGTACGAAATTTTTGGCCAAAAATTGTTGACCGTCTAAAATTTTTTTAAACATGTTTCTCCACTTCTTGAAATTATACCACATAGCCAGAAAGTTTCGTGGCAA
>NW_003546359.1:178682-184886 GCF_000090795.2 Amphimedon queenslandica | reverse complement strand
GACCATCAGTATTATCACTGAGACATGATGTAGATGCCCTACACTACTCTCCCTCTGTCTCCTCTCCCTCTCTATCATATACTCATGTAACCACTTTCAATGCATTGGGATATGTACAAGCATCTAAAAGAGAAGAAGTACCTCACTGCTACGCATGATGGTTCTTATGCAGTATTGACTGATAGTGTTGATCATATCTTCATATACTGTTCACCTGAGGAAGGGGTCAATAGTCAAACAGCAGCTCAGTATATTCATACACTCCCTGATGGTAGCCTCAGTCCTGGTGGTATTCTAGGAGTACAGGTAACAGGATCAGGACTAGTGTATGTACTGACTAATAATATACTCTATCTTATTAAACTACCTCATTAGTAATGATACTATTATGTAATTTAGACATTGTACATGTATGTGTTGTCCTTTTTGGTTTTTGACAATTTTGAAGATAATTCACGAATCTTTGATTCCTTTTTATTTTGCGTTGACCTTCATGTCAAAAATTGGAACGCGCAAAGTAAAAACACTCAATATAATATTTCACATAATTCAATGAAGCTCAATTTTTTGCCATGTAGTTTATATTTAATTTCTTTACACTACATGACTTACTCTCATTATACATTATCTCACTAGACACTCATTAGACTTATCTCATTAGACCCTGTATGTGTTGTCCTTTTGGCTTTTGATAATTTTGATAATTGTCATAAGTTTTGAATTTCGATGCCATTTTTATTGCGTTGACTTTCACGTCAAAAAATTTGAACACTCAAAGTAAAAATACTCAAAATAATATTTCACATACGTAGTTGTCTCATTTTTTTGCACTGCATGACTCACTGTTTTTTACTCTTATTATGCATCAATTGATATAGTACAGTATTTCATTATTAATAAGGTATGTGTGACTTCGATGCATGTGTGTACATTTTTCTGGTAATTCTACATTGTATTAAGGATGAAGTTTGATTTTTATTTCCCTTCTCATTCCAGTCATTACTGTATAGCAGGTTTATTTTGAGGATAATAATTTTTGTGAATGGCCTGTATCTGGAGGTTCATGGAATTAATTTTCGCGAATTGCCACTTTTCTGCTATCTTGTATCGTATTAAATTGATTTTTAAGGAATTTAATTTCACAAATCGTCAAAAATCTGTGAAATTCTTGAAATTTGTTATCCTTGAAATAAACCCGCTATATACATGTACGGTATCCTTCCTCCTTTTGTTGTGTGCAATCTTTCAAATTATGACTCATTGGTATAAGCTAATAAATTTTTGTGTTACAAATATTAGCTCAATGAAATATTATGCCATTTTAGCCTCTCCCTACCCTTACTTTTTCTCTTTTGTAAGTGTTCTTGTCTAAACACAGGCTACTCTGTTTATGTGTCTGTGCTGATGTTCTTCCTCCTCCTCTACTTGATAGAGTAATAGAGCAGTTGTATTGTTGTATGTTATTTTTTTATTTAAATTGGACAAAACACATTTTGAACCATTCATGAATAATTCTGTTTGATGTTAATGATATGAATGAGGTGTCCAAATGCTATAAAGACTGCTACATGGAAGCCATTCCACAAAATATCATTTGCTTGAGCCTGTGTCATAACTATATCTCCATGAATATGTTTAAAACAGATAAACACCTCATAGGAGGTGTTTATCCATTATACTAGCTCTTTCACTGGACATACATGTACCTGATGAACTCCTATCATTATCACTGAATATATAGTAGAGGTGAATACACCACTGACTACTGTAGCGATAGGAAGGAGTAAACTCATGACATCATCGCTCCAGGACCTTCCACATCTACACTGTCTGATACTACTTGATCCGTGCCGCCACATTTCGTATTTCTCTCTCATCCCAGTCTACGTACACTTACTTTACCACTAGACACAGCTGAGAGAGCTCTTAAACTATATATTTACTATTCTACAAACCAATACTACACTTAAAGCTCTGAGTGTGGAGATAAAGGAGGAGAGAGTATATACCAGCAGTATGGGTACTAGTCTACAAGACATGCTAACACAAAACCAAACACTGAAATACCTTGAGATTAGTAGTAATAGGTATAGTGACATTCCCATTCTATTCCTAACAACTGGTCTCAGACACGACACCATGCATTCAGTCTACAGCAGTTGAGTGTACCCATTCCACTTCCACTGAATGAAGAGATAAGATGTTATCTCTCAAAAGAACAATCTCACAGAACTTAAAGTGAACTTCAAACCAGATCAGTCGTATACATTAACTATAGTAGGGAAAAAAAGAATCAAATAATAATCCATTGTTTTATCAACAGGTACTACCTGCAGCTGTAGTTTGCTGTTACTAACATGTTATAGTCACATACAACCATCAGACTACTGAGGACAGAGTGTAGAGGTAGTAAAAAAGAGCCATTTCAACCTAACTGGATAGAACTAGTACAACATTTATATGAAACTATCTTCCATCCATCCTTCACTTGTGTATTGAGATAAATCTGGTTACCCTACCATTGGGATATTCTTAAAGATCAAAAGAAGACTTTGATTATAGACACAGGAAAGAACAACCACACAAACCACTACCAATAGTGCAATTAAATAAATAGATGAAATGCCTAATAATCATGATTTAGTTTATTACAGCATTGCAGATAATCTCTTTTTGTCATAGTGTATAGGTGATCTTTTTAAATATTTAAATAAATAAAAAGAAAAAGAGAGGTAAATAATAATATTTATTTTTAATCCATTATTATTATTATTATCAAGTTGTTTCTGTTTGTGATGCAGTATTGATTTTGATTATAAAAGATTATGAACACCTCTACTTCTCTATAAAAATAAAAACTAATAATAAATAATAATAGAAAAGGTATGTTCATTACAATAACAATATTACATGTAATCTCGCTAGCCAGACTCTAATTTACCGAATAAGAGTCTGGTGTCATGCCTAATATTAGCTACTGTACATGTAAATACATGTTGCTATGCCAGGCTCATAATTATACCATTCCTAAACAAACACTGGATACTACATATTAAAAATATTAACAAGTACTTAAAGTTTCCAGTTGTACATAGAGTACATAATGATGGGTTCATAGTTACCTCAGTGTTCCTTCTCTTAGTAGTAATACCAGGACTGTTACCTGCACTTGCTATTAAACTTAGGAATAAATCAAGATACATAAGAAGGCAACAGAGTTAAATACAGTGACTTTCCTTAAACTTGCATGATAGAGAACTTGAGCAGAGATGTGTCATGAACATGCTCTCTTGTGGCATTAAGTAGGTGCATTCATTTTATTCCTGACCACAACAGAGCATGTGCATGCATAACACATTTCTGCTTGCCTATCATGCAAGTTTAAGGAAAATCACTGTATCTCTTAAGTTAGACACTTTAAACTAAAATTTCTCAAATTAAGACCACCCCTATATAACAGCCATGCACAGAACCAGTTCCTAATGGTGACCATTATACAGGTTCTACTGTATTATTACTTTTTAAAGCCAAAAAAAGAAAAACCAAAAAACAAAACCATTTATTATTATTACTATTTTGTATTTAGTTGTTTTTGTACTTGTTTATCATATATAAATCACTTTGTTAATTATTTTGAGTTTAATTATTAAATATTTTATGAGCCAGCATCATCCATAATAAGCAAAATAATAATTATTATTAATTAATCATAAAATATTACTCTATATTTTATAATATTATAGTCATGGTAATCTGTGCATGTGTCTTTGTGTTTCATATCTAGATGGAGCTGCTTTATATTCTTATTAATTGTTAACGATTCAAGAATTAGTAATATTCCATCAGATGATATTGAAGTGCCTCTTACTTGTAATTTAGTTAATGTTGAATTGTTGATAATTAGTTCAGAAAGAGACTGAGCACTAACTGAAGTAATACCAGGATTAATACGGAAGAATAATCCTAAAAGTGTGTTATTGTGTGTTTGTAGTACGTTTGTAATATCAGCAACTGCTTTGTCATCAATGGAACAGTTAGTAAGAGCTAATTCTAACAATGATTTATTATTAGCCAGTAAGTTACATAAGGATGAGATGCAGTCCTGTGTTAGTTGAGTGTTTCGTATTCTTAAGTATTTCAGCTTTTCATTTTGCAATAAAGTTGGCAACAGATTATACAAAACATCAGGAGATGATTCGCTGATAACAATGGTCTTATGTTTGTATGTTAATAGAGAAACTACTTCTTGACATTGTATTAAAGATGGAGAGGTCAGTTGAACCCCATCATCATACCACCTCAATCCTTTAGATTTTCCTGAAACATAAACAATTTAATTATAGCATTGAAAAATTGCTGATCATGGACAATAAAGCCCAACATACATGGGGCAACATGCCCCGTGTATGTTGGGCTTAACTAATACCATCAAAATACTTTATAGATTATAAGTATATACATGTATAAATATATCTTACCATGTTCTTTTTTCCTAAGTTGATCTAGCAGAACTGAATCTTGTTTGATTAATGATAAAAAGAGACTTGCTCTCTCAAAGCTGCTCTTCATCTTAATTTCCTTGATTTTAGGTATGTTAACATTTTCTGTCATTGCATAATGAAATAGTTCAAGTGATTCCCACGTTGACAGTTCACTCTCTTCATCTTTTTCAATATGTTTAATATTAACAGTTCCCTCTTGATCAGTATCTAATGATCTTGCTAGCCACCATCCATCAGTAAGCTCTGTCTTGATCTCAAGTTTCTCTCCTTTCTTGATTGAAAGCTGACCATTTTCCCATGCCTCCCAGTCTCTAATAGCTACATAAACTGGTCCTTTTGGTGGATCCATATATTGTGTAGACTGATCCTTTCCTAAAATACCAGTACTAGTCATTATGTTAATATAATGTAATACATACTAAGAGTAATTGAAGTTTCTTTCAGTTGTTGTATATTCATTAATGATATCTTTTCCTGTAACTGTTTTATCTCCTTTTCTCTTTCAACTAATGTTTTCTCTACTCCAATTAACGTTTCTTCTATTCCTAGTCATTAATAATAGTCATTGGTCACTAATTTAAGAAACATTAAAATATTTATCAATATTTTGCATATTATTTAATTGCATTTAAGAAGGACCAGTATTAGTTTTGAGTATAAGCAATCATCCTCCTACTATAACAAATTAATGTACAAGCAATAATGATACTCTGTATCGTCATTATACAGTATTAAGTATGTGTGTATATATACCTGTTTTGCTTTGAAGAGATGATCGTAAATGATCTATTTCCATTTGCATTGCCTTTGTCATCTTTTTACTCTCTTCCTTCTCAGACTCTAAATAATAAAAATGAATCAATTAAATTATAGGAACAACAATTCAGCTATATGATGTATTTATTCAAAATTCATGCACATGACAATATTCATAGATA
Source organism: Amphimedon queenslandica (assembly GCF_000090795.2). NCBI lineage: Eukaryota > Metazoa > Porifera > Demospongiae > Haplosclerida > Niphatidae > Amphimedon > Amphimedon queenslandica. The sequence goes on along the minus strand of NW_003546359.1, from coordinate 179,446 downwards.
TCATGTCTCAAAACATGAATGTCATTATACCTGATGATTGTATTGATGACATATTGCTTTCATCAACTTCTCTACCTTCATATGAAATACCTTTAAAATATCAATAATTATAATTAATAATAATTGGTATATACCTAATGTGTCTAATGTACCCTTCAATTTAGCATTCTCCTCAAGTAAATCATCTCTTTCACTCTCTAACATCTCCAGTTTCTTCATTAGACTCTTCACCTCCTATCAAAATAGTATACTATTAATTTATATACACATACATTCACTAACCTCATCAATTGCATGTTCATCATACACAGTATAGTAACCAATAGTTAAACTAATCAATCCCATCTCCTTTAGCATATCAACGTTATCTCTAGCTGTCACTAGTAAACTCTCCATCAGATAATGAGGAGCATAACAAGTAACAATGATGGAGTTCCCTTCCTTGATCACTACCACCTCCACTTGATTATCCTTGAACGTTTTCCATAGGAGGGCTCTGATACTGGAGAGAGAATGCTCACTTGGATTCCATTTCAGAACAAACTTGATCGTCTCACAAGTGAGGAGAGAAGAGGATAATCTCTTAAGCTGACGATCACAAAACATTGTTAATTTGTTTTCGCAAAATTCATCCAAGTGTGTCTGATAAGCTAATATCATGTCTCCAGCATCTTGTATTGAGTATTTGTTCACTATAGTCTCCAATAGAGCAACGTTAGTGATAGAACACTCATCCTTAATCACTCGCATCACAGCATCAAACG
>NW_003546359.1:173467-178672 GCF_000090795.2 Amphimedon queenslandica | reverse complement strand
GAAGGTACAGTCACTTTAATGAGAGGAACAATATCATCAATAAGTGTACCAAGCATATCACCCATTCTATCAAACTCAGCTTTATAACCAGGATGAACTATGACCTCTACTACACCTATAATATAGTGTAATAACATTGAATTGGGTATAATCAATGTTACTAACCTTGTGGAGTAGCATCAGTATTGGTAGTTACTTGAGTCTCACTACTATACTCTTGTAATGGTCCAGATCCTGTATTTATTATAATAGTCAATGTATATATGTTACATTATATCATTACTTGAAGATGTTGAAGTACTTGCTTGTTGACAAGATGGCATCACTGTTACTGCTGAAGGAAGTGATTTTCCTATTGTATTAGAATATAAATAAGTTAAGTGCATTTATAAAACTGTTCATTTACCATATTCCATTATTATATCACTAGCTAAAGACACTGCTTCCTTTGATTTCATTAGAATGCTTGTCAGAGTACATAACTTGCTATGATCTTCAACTACAGTACTTAATATTAGTAACATTGGATCTCCTACCAATGAACAACCGCAACTCTTCACTTTTGTTAATGTATCCTTAGATATCAATCCCTCTGTATGTAAGAGACCAACTGATTCCTCAGTAAGAACAACTTGAGCTAGTCTACCAATATAACACTGTAATATCTCACTAACAGGATCTGCCACTAAATGAAAGATATAAATGCTAGAAAAATGATAATACTACTATTACTTGTTTTGCGAATATCAGTAGAAATGGATATTAAATTCATTTCATTGAGTGCATTAGCCAGTGTCTTCCAGATTATAGGACCAACAGTGGTGACATTATCATCAGCTTTAGTCAACCACTTGGTTAAACACTCCATCAGGCAGCGTGAAGGATTCCCTCTATGAGCTGACTCAATAGCTTCCAGTGTAGGATGAAGCAGACCAAGATTCAATCCAAATTCAAACCATCTTGCATCAGGAAACTTGTAATGCCTCAAGACTTGTAAAACAAACTTTAACTTGCTAATATCTGTACACAAAATATGTATATCAGTGTATTATAAATAATCTGACTCACCTAATGGGAAATGTGATGGTTTTGAAGCCATTTGACTCTAGTTTAAGTATTGTATACAAGGTAAAAGGAGAGGTAAAGGTAAGAGGAGAATTAAAAGCAGATCATAGCAAATTCCAAACAAGAAGGTGGAGCTGGTTGACATAGCTAGCTCCTCCCTAAAAGATGGAAGACAGTACACAATGCTGTGTTAATGTGATTTACTTAAATCTTCCACTTCTGAGAGAAGAGGCTCATCAGATCATTCCCTCCTCCTCCTGCTATTCTAAGGCGGACGTATTTTTGTATGGAGATACAAAGGTAAGCCTATCAATCGTGACTTACTCCACGTGACAACACGAGTTTAGAGTATACGAAAGTAAATCTAGGTATACGGAGACAGATCGATCAATTCTTGAGAAGATGAGAATGTTAGTAAAAGTTCTTCATCATCATCAGTGGATCAAGATGAAAGAAAGTTACTTGCTGGCTCGTACTGGCTAGTTAGAATATTGTTCATTAGATCATCTTCAGCTATTTACTGTAAGTATAGTCATCTGGTGGTTGTGAGGTTGAGGGTCGTTGGACAAGTTTCATTTACATGTAATTAAGTTAAGACTATTAGATATACTGTGGTGTAGTTGACTAGTTCAGTGTCCAAATTATCATTGAACTTTTACTCCAATTGATCATATCAATGTTCCCGTTTACAGCTTCTTAATAAGTTATGTACAAAAGTTTAGCCTACTGTATGGTCTGCCAATTATAATTATTGATACCATCTCTTTTGAAGAGAGAATTGTTTATTATTATCATTATTTCTTTATTTTAGTATTATTTATTATTTTAGTATTATTTATTATAATTTTCTTTATTGATTATTATTACTGTAGATCAGGAAATTTTCATGTTAGAAATAATTGGTGTGAAATTTTTTCAAGGTATTTTATTTTCGCTGGTTGACCCATCCGCGAAATTTTTCAACATAAAAATTTTTGGACGCGTCATAAACCACACAAGTGGCTACTAACTCTTGATGACGATGGATAGCTATTCAATGGAAGTTGCTCGTGACAGTACTAAAACTGATAAGGAGCCTCTTGGGTGAGAGCTTCAGGCCTTCTTTGGGCTTTTAGAAGACTAGAAGAGCCTCGTGGGTGCACCGCTGCACGTTAGAATAATTCCGGTAATTTTATTATTCACTGTAGAAAATATTTCGCGTGTCAAATTTTCGCGGATCACTTCATCCGCGAAAATATTTTAACAACAAAAATTTCCCGATCTACGGTATTTATTTTTATTTTAACTAACTTCAAATCAGTAAGTTTGTACATGTACATGGCATGTATACATGTATGTACATGTACATGTATATAGTTTCAGTTAATGATGATAAGCTGTACCAATTTACATGTTCATGTATGTCCCTTTAAAATTACAGCAGCACCACCATATTTTGTATTTTAATTTAATGTGAGGTAGTAGATTATGTTACGTGTACATGTAGATGTAACTTAATTTTAATTTTTTCTCATTGTTTTGCTAGTTATTAAAAGGAGTTATTAATACTGACGATCACTTCTTTCATAGCATAATTCAGTTAAAAGAATCAGTTGACGTATCATAACTTGATATCAAAAGGGTAATACTACCCTGCTTCATTTTTATCACCTTTTGTCAACGAGATTGAGCATATTCATTCAAAATGAATCAATACGTGTTATTAGTAAGTTATTATTAATATTTCTTAGATGTACATTACAATTACAAACCTGATGTACTTTCATAATACATAATACACATTAATGTTCTTATGCTCTGTAGAAAGTTTGAGCTGATTATGGAAATTTTTCGAGTTATGACCATTTTCTAAAACTCCAAATTTCGGAAAAGCACCTAAGGTTGTAGCCCATGGTTTTTTCCGAAAAATGGCTTTGAAATTACCCCAAACTTTTATTAAATTTTCTGATACATATTAATGTCCTTATGCTTTGTAGAAAGATTCCGACTTAAATTTTTTGAGTTACATGTTCACCTTAATTCAAAATGTGCATTGATTTGATTGTACATGTATACATGTAATTTATTATCATTAATTATTATTTTCTCATTATAGGTGGTTGTGTCCTTCCCTCATCGTCCTCCATTATAGCCACGCCCATGTATCCCGTCCCTCTTCTCTCAACTCCCCTCAGCTCCAATCTCACTGGAGCACTACCACTCTCAGTACTACAGGGAAGAGTTAGGAGTGGGTATGTCATAATTACCAATTACATGTACATTGTACATGTACAGTGTATGTTTCTCCTTTTAAATTTTTGAATGATGATCTATCAAAATTACTTGTACATGTACATGTATACGTTTGATATTTTTATGATAGGTTTTTATTTAATAGTTTTTTGACGGTGAACGAAACGCGAAGACTTGTTCTACTGCTGGGCAGTGATAGCCACGTCTGCACTGTACCACTAATTGGAATGTAAGAATTTAATTAGAGTAAATGTATAATAATATTTAGTTAATTTATCACTTCTCTCTCTCTCTCTCTCCCCCTCCAGTTGGATAAGTGATGTATCAATATCTCATCCACTAGTCTGGTCTATGTTACTCCATTTCTCTCATTTCCCTTCTCTTCATAAAGTAAACCACAACGGGTCCTACCTCCTTCTCCTCACCTGTCGTCATGATTACCAGGTATGGGAGTGGTCACCTGAGCGTCTAGAGTGAGCATGGCACATGACATCAACTGAAACACTAAAAGTGAGTGTACATGTAGATGTAGGAAAAAATAATGTTCAATTTTTTTGGTATTTTATAATTATTTTTTTAGTTTCTGATAAGTATTTGAGTTTCTATATGATATCAGTGATAGATGGTATGGCTGGCCACACCCTTCTCACCTCCGCCAGTCTCCATGGCAACTGAAAAACCATCACAATGAGAGCTTACCACTTCCTACCTGACGCCAAACGTAAGAATAATAATGTACATGTATCATCTACTATATTTTATTAATTAAAAAAATGTAATCAAGTTAAATTTATTAAGTTAACAACTAATGTACAACTTATATATACATTGTACATGTACATGTATACTTTTTATTATTTTATTTTATTATTGTCTGCTCTTGGTACAGGGTCCTCCCACTGTTGTTAAAAGAGACAGTGATCTGTCTTGTGTTAGTGTCTTCAGTTTAAGTGAAGGGAATCAGAAAGAGGAGAAGGAGGCGAAAAGGCATCAATAACTTGTAGAACAGGAGCTATTATTAGATAATGTTTATAGACAGGTATTTATTTTTTACTATTATTTATCAGAATCATCCCCAGCTTTACATCTACATGTGCATGTGGCTTTTTATCTCCAAACCATTTTTTATGAAACATGACTTTTGGAGCCTTTTTTAAAGACAATACGTGTATGTACATGTACACACACATAAAATTCTAATATTTTATTTTCTATTCATTTTTACATGTGTATACATGTACTGTAGGCAAGAGAGCTATTTGATGATAAACCTCATCAACACATCACTAATAATAATACACCAACAGTCTCTGGCAAAGCCACACCCACCATCACCATGGCAACCAGTAATCATCACAAAAGTGCTGACTCATCAAAATTATCGATTACGACACCTGAAATTATGACACCTAACAGTACTGTTACTATAGCAACCAACACTGGGCGGAGTCTACTTTTTAGTGACACTCCCACTTGCAATTGGAGCATTTAAGTATCTGACTTTAATAAGAAAGGTTTTGGCATTTCCATAGCAACACAAGCCAGCTCTGGGTGTAGCTCATCACTCTCTCCTCCTTGCTCTTTAAGGATGCTCTCCGATACAGTTTTCATGGCAACAGGAGCTGATAGGACAATGAGTTTGGTAGCTTCAGTCATGGGTTTGGGGGTGTGGCTTCTAGTTGCTATGACAACAGTGAATGTGATGCTTTTGTTTATGAAGCAAAAGTAAGAACATGCATGCTACAATGTGCATGTACATGTAAATAATTTATTATTTACATGTACATGCACATGTTGCCAAGTGGCATGAACAGGATTTCCCACAGGTTTTTGGCATAGTGCTCAGCATTTTGACGGTGGGTAGCATCCTGTACTATAGGAAAAGGTGTAATACATGTAGATGTATGT
>NW_003546359.1:156734-159988 GCF_000090795.2 Amphimedon queenslandica | reverse complement strand
CGCCAGTTACATTACAATAATTATGCGTTTTTGCCACCTGTGACAGCACACATTGTACTGTATGGGGTCATGTAAGTGATTGATTTTCTGGCTTTGTGTTGGTGATCATGCAAGATATCTCAAGCCTCAAGACTATGCGTACATCCGAGGCTGCGTGCAATAATTAGATCAAGACTGTGTACAATAGTACATCAAGACTGCGTACAATAATTATGCATTTTTGCCACCTGTGACAGCTGCATTAAACACACATTGTACTGTATGCGGTCACATGAGTGATTGATTTTCCTGGCTTTTTGTTGGTGATCATGCAAGGTATCTCAAGACCATGCGTACATCCGAGGGATTTTGACTCACCTGAAGTTTTAGGAACAGGTACCAGCTTTAGTATTTATTTCTTAAAAGTATTTTTGTTTATTTTTAGGTCATTATTATCCTTGGAGAAGACAAAATGCATTTGGCACTATTCCTGTCTTTCTATTAATAAGCTAGATAATATTTTACTGTATTTCATTATTATTGTTCATAAAATTGTATATAGCAATATAGCGGCCTCTAGACAGCAAACTTGGCATTCCAGAATGAGGCATGTCATACTACACTGCTGTTTTCTCAGCATAATAGCTACTGGTACTCTTTATATGTACCTTTTCCTGACTTTTTGACACTATTTTAGATGGTACCGGTTCATTCAAGTACAGAAGGAAGAAGTGCAGTGTTATTATCAGTGTACACGCGAGATCCTGAAAGACCACGCTCAAGCATGCACACGTGTTCATTGCATATCAGACACAACCCACGTGTTATAATGCAAAGTTATACGTCATAGACCGCGTCATTTTTGCACGAACAATGTTATTTTTGTCAGGTACTGTAGGTTAACATTCGTTTGCTCTGAAGTATACATTTAAATTTTTGAGTGGTTGATAAAATGGCAGTTAAAGCATGTAGACAATTCTAAGAGTTAGACACTCTCCCTAAACAATGAATTATTAATTATCCATTCTCTTGCTATTGAGTATTGACTATGCATCTTTTTGACTCGTACCTTTTAATTCAATGCATATAGCTACCATTAGTGCTGCAACAATAAAAGGTGTGATCCAAAAAATTAGACGTTTTATTAATGAATGGAACACACTGCCTCACTTTCTTAACTTACTACATATATATTTAAATCCATTGAGGTATTATACTACTCTACTGTATAGCGTCTGAGGATGAATTTGTCACATCTTTCAATGAAAAATTATTCATCAAATTTGTAATACTTGTCATCATTGTGATACATTTGCCAGTTACTCAACAAACTTACTGATTACTACATAAGCACTAATATAAATATATATATATATACATGTAGCTTACAGTTGTGTTCATACTTTGGGGAGACCTTTAGCATCATAGCATGTCTGAAGTGTAGTCCTACACAAGAGAAGGCAAGCTGCCTAGTAATACATGTATATACATGTAAATGTGGATGGAATGAGTCACGAATCTGTCATTACGTTTCTTCATTTTTAAGTTTGTGCATATAATGAGGATTGATTCTGGTGCCTTTTATCTTTTTTTTGATTTGCCAACTTGCCCCTTGTTGTACAAGTAGACAATTATTTCTGTTCAATTGCAGCCTTAGGAGGTGGTCATTTATAGCAAAATGTAGTGTGCTAATACTTGCCTGCTCCAATATGAAAGAGTCTGTTGCACTTTGATTCCTAAATATAATCAGGTTCAAGAATAAGTTATCTTGAAATGCCTATTTGTGCTAGAACTATTTTTAATGCTGTGGTTTTTCTAGTTTCTGAAGGTCCATAGGCAGCCACTATTTGATATTGTAGTTTAGTTCATTGAAGAGGATATGTTGAATTTGTACTATTCATACAGTATCCATCACCTCAAGATGATACACAAATGAATTTTGGTCATTTTGTAGAGCAGTGTCTTAGTCTTATTAATGTTGGACTATGATATTTATAATGAGATGCTTTGAGTAACGAAGAACACAACTGTTATTGTTTTAGTATTAGATTTGGGGGAAAGGTAGCACTCATGCTTTGTAAGCACTCATCAACATAAGATGACATCTTCTCTAATAATTGTGAGCTGCTGGACATGGAAGAGATTAATTTTTACATGCAATTTATGGTGTTTTGATCCTTGATCTTGTACATCAAAATGTTTCATTGATGTCAGTGCATGATTTTGTACAGGATTCTGGCATAGTGCTTTAGCTTCTTTTTGGTGGATTGTCAAGTTGCTCGATAATTGAGCCTAAGGCCCTGTACTATAGTGGAGGATATTTTGACAGAATGACAAGGAGAAAATATTCCATTTTGCTGATACAGATATGTTTGTTACATTTCAACTTTGAGTTGATTCTGATCTTATTAGTAACGCGGTAGCGTTACTAAGTAGGATTCACCCCACTTCAAAATGGCTGCCACGACTTTTGCAGCCTTGCTATACCGGGAAAACGAGCTCTTATGCTTACCAGACTTTATAGAGGACCTTATCTTGACCAGAGGACTCCATTGGTACCACTAGTGTGGCTCTAAACCTTGTCTGAGAGGAAAGCCAAAAATCCGGAAAACGGCCGTTTTGTTCAGCCACTTTTTTTCATCTTCATCATCATCATCATCATCAAGTCCTGTCAATCTAGTTGTCGGTCTGTATCTCAACTTTGCTTGGTGATAGAAGGCTAATTCTTACACCATTCTACTCCAATAATGCATGCGCAGGTCCCTATTCTTTGTGACAATTCTCCAACAAAGAAAGAAGTTGTACTGTCACTGCTGGATCGGGCCCATCTTAGCTGCATGCCGCCATTTTATTTATTAATTAAAGAAGCATGTGCTCCAAAAATTTGGGTGTGGTCGCGCATGCTCAGAGAGATCTGCAGCTCTGGAAGAAGCAAGCAAATGAAGCTATTAATCAACTGCAGAACACTTCGTGGAGGTTTCCAGCTAAGAGAAGGTATTATTAATCTTGCATACTATTCTTTTATTAAGTGTGTAATGAATTACTTTATTTCAAAAAACAAGCAATTAATTAAATAATGTTATAATAATGCAATGATAATATGACTTGACTATACAGCAAGGATTGCAGGGAAGATGGATACTGTCACAGTGTCACTGCTCCTTGAACAAGGACTCTTGTCAAGACTAGTATAAATTTCACTTGCCATCAGTATAGTAGACATTCTTGCAGCATATCTATTCACTCAATGTTGTCTCTTACAATGCTTTAAATTT
>NW_003546359.1:145376-155792 GCF_000090795.2 Amphimedon queenslandica | reverse complement strand
CCATCATGCTGGGCTCATAACCTGTTAAGATATTGGGATTTGGCAGGGATAGTCGCAGACTGTAGTTGACAATAAATATGATGTAAACTCAAGTTAATACCAAGAGGAAAAACAAAGAGAGAGAGAAAGAGAATACACCAGAGCCAAGAGAGCATCAAAGAGAGAACAATAAAGACTGAACAGAACAAATCAATAACAACAGACAGTTACAGCAGACAGTATAGTTAGATAGTTACTACAATAGACTGTGCATGCATCACAACTTATATAACACCTATAACCACAAGTATGAATAAGATAACCACAAACTAAAAATACAATATCAATAATAATTAGGATAGATTGACAAGTGTACATTATAATACTATTATTTCTAACAAAATCAATGCAAGAGTCATTGATGGAACTAACAATTGGTTGATAAAGGTGTTATTTACAATAGATATACCATTCTCTGCCCTTTAAATGATAATTGTCTCTTCAAATAACTGAAGTATTATTTAGTCTCTAACTCCATTTCTTGTTTGAATGTTGAAGCAGTTGTCTTGTACTGTGTATACTTGTATAGATCAGTCAATGGATTATTATTCATGATTTCTTGTAGTTCCTGTTTACATTCTTTTTTTCTTGGATGAACTGGTATTTTAGCAGATACAGGACAGTATGCTCTTCGTTCTTTTTTTCAGTCCCAACATTCACTATAAGGACATGTTGCTGGCAGCTTGTTGCTTGGAATTTGAACTGATGCACCTATGGAGAGGTGATTCAATACTTTAACATTGTAGCAGGCACACTACATGTTCCTTGAAATATGAGGGTATTTTTTATTTACTGTAAGATGCTGCCAGTTTCATTTGATGCAACATAAGGGAATGTTGCCTTTTTCCTAGTGTATGTTTGGATTGAAATAGTTAATGATATATTGACTAATAGAAAAGGAGTTAGAGATGTTATTATAAAGAGACCAAGGGTGGAGTATGGTTTTTATGCTATAATAATCAATTGAATTAACAGTGTGATAATGATAATGGTATAATTATATTTAATAATGAATTGAATTATTTATAAATGTTATATGCAACTAAATCATCAACAAAATGTCACAAGCAAAGGCAAGTAAGATTCAAACAACTGACTGTCTATAACTGCACATTGCATTGACAATTGCCATTAGGACTATCAGTCCTTGACATTCCTATTATGTGCTTGCCCTTGCTTGAATACTTCAACACAGAGTGAATCCTTTTAAGCAATAAATTCATGATATTTATGATAATGATACATGATAATAACCACAATGATTAATAATAGTAATACATATGTAATTCCTGGTAATAATATTGAGCAGTTTTGATCAGACTTAGTTCTAAGGACTGTTCCTCCATCCCTTTCCTCTCCAGCTCAATACCTCCTCATACAGTAAGTCAATGAAGCAAAGTGGGTGCTGAACCAGCACTGGGATTAGATGTGTCTGATCAATTCCTTGAACCTTTTGCAATACAATTTATCTGCCTTTCCTTTACAGTACCCAAGTTCCTTTAAAATTGTACCATAGAGGTGAGGGTGGATGATAATAATGAAAAGTATCCCACCTTAATTACTGTTCTTTTCTAAAGACACTATGATCTTTTTTATTAGCACTTAGAGATTGGAAATAAATATTAGGAGTATTGGGTGTTAAGATTTAAAGCTTAGTGTCATGCTGTGGTATACTGTTAGGCCTGGATTTGGATTCACATTTGGCAGAATGCAGTTAACAGCAACATCATGCTTAACTCATATCATACTGGAATGGTGGGAAGAACTTCAGAAGGAGCAACTTTGGGAGGAAGAACTCTAAAGATAGAACGGCAGAGACCACTCAGAGCAGACTTAAAGGGTAATAGGAACTGCAGGGGATTGATTACCAGGAGCTATTTATCTATACTGGTGTTGGCCTGGAGAGCAGGTGGATCTAGATGAAGATGATAATAATAACAGAAATTTCATACTGATAGAAGCAGATATTGTTTTTTACTACAGCCATTTTCTGAGTAAGGGAGTCCTTAATTTCTTTCTCCCAAAGACTTTTCAATTTCGAGCCTTTAAGTCAGTCATTGCTGTGCTCTGCGTTTCTATAGAGCCTTATAGTTAATAAGAGAAGACGTTCTGCTTTTTACAGCACCATAATGTTTATATTGAAGGTTGACACAATTATATCTGTTTATTTATAGAAATAATTAAATATGACTGTAGTAATAAAATAAAAAAATAAATGATAACTGATAATAGCCGCAATGATTAATAATAATGGTGGTTAATGATAATAATAATAATTTAGCACATTAAATTTTTTGTAATTAGTGATGCTATAATTTATAATTATTATAATGTATGGTTCCTGGAGGGCAGTCAATAGTTGCTATTTACAAGAAGAAATTGAATGTGCTCCTATTCTAGAAGGATCTGACTTTAACTAATAATTGTTTTCTTAATAATTGCTGGAGATTGTATTATTTATTATTAATGGGTTGAATCAATGGCAACTCAGGAACTCTGAATTTATATTGTGTACCTAATTCTATATTTATGGCAGGCTCTGTCTGAATAAGAAACAAAACCTGAGGGCAAGAAGCTGAAGTCACACTGTGCCTCTCCTGAGATGAAAAAAGGAAGAGATGAATGCATAATGGAGAATGGAGAAGAAACTGTTTGGCATTGATGGATGCACTGCACTGATACAGCATCATGCCAAAAAAAATTTGAAGTTACAGATAATGAAATACTGCTGAAGCATTTAATCACATTTCACTGCCCGGATTATTCTTATTAATCTTTTTTTTTGGATTTGTAATAATTTCAAATAAATTAAACAAAGAGCTGCCCTTGCTGAGGCGTCTTTTTATGTTTTTTGCTTTTTCCGGATGGTTTGTAACAAGACAGGTAAGCCCAGAGGTTCATCATTATGCCTTCCTATGGGGACAGATCTGTTATACCATGACCACAAAGGATGTATGAGGTATATACCCTCTTGGTCATGGTATAACATATACTTTTTTTACAATTTTGGGCCAACCTGTCCAAGTAGCCTTCTCTGTGAGAGGTCCTGAGGTGAGGAGTCCATAGAGAGTGCCTATAAAGCCAGCCCTGCATTCCTAGAACTCTTATCTTCTTGCATTGGCAAAATACGTAGACACTTGTTTCATGCTCATGTTTGAATAAAAACACAGATACTGCTTTTCCACTTTGCCTGGATATGGAAGTTGTAGGTGTTCGGTTATCCACAGAGCAAGGACGTCTGTATTCCTCCATGATCCTGGTGATGAGGATCCTTTCTCTTGAGAGGCTTTGCTTCCATCAGCAACAGAATGTGAGCCTTGTGATGAGGACTTTGTCTCTGACATGTTTAAGCTAATTCCATTTCTGAGTTTGGATCCCTGCTGATGGTGGTGGGTGGTTTCCCTCTGATTGATCCTTATAGACATAATAAACAAAGTAGTAACTCTTTGTATGCTTCCCCTTTCTTCTCCAATCATAGATGCTCCAACCCTGCCTGGCCCCTTCAATATCATGGCTGCTGTGGGCTGCTCATGTGGTGCATTGCTGTTAGGGATACTGCTTTTCCTTCTGTTATAATTGATAATTATACCACTTGTTTACTAATTTTAGACATCTTCTTTACTTTGAGCTACATCTTCTCTTACATTATGCTTACTTTCATGTTCACTTTTCTTTTTTGTCAAAACTTAAACATTTTTCTTAACATCACTTTTGTTACAGAATAGTCTTTACTAAATAATCAACAAAGTTGATAAGTTGCCACTTTCTCATTGTCCTGTTTATCAGCATGACTCTTTCAAGCCTGCTTAGCTATATGTGCCTCTTTTCTTCTATTTCTGCTTTGCAGCAGTCACAAATCATTTCCTGAAAGCAATTTAATGTTTAGAATATCAAAAGAATATGAAATTACCTTTTGAATGGGCTCAAGTTCTCTTAACAGAAACCTTGCCTCCCATACCAGTTAATATACTTGACTCAGTTACAATTTGACAACTATCAGACAATCATATTATCATTAAATCATGACATAGTATTATTAAAGTTAATATGTTTCACACAGAGAAGGTCCCAATAATTTATGTCTAATGATCCAATTCCAGCTCCTTCTACGGAGATATAAATGCCAGCAGAGTGAGTATTGCTTCCGTTTTGCAAAATCTGCATTTACAAAACAAATAAATGGTACAGCACACCCTCCAAAGCCCTACTGCTTTCCTGAGACATCTTCTGGAACAGAAATGCTACTACCTTCTTGTAACCTCTTCTATTCTTGTAGATTTGTAGCAGCTGTTTGCAACTTGAACTGTATCATGGTGAGTTGCTAGGATGCTGATAGTTGCCATAAAGCTTCCATTTCACTGACCCGTGTCACACTCCATGCACAATAAAGGCTAGAAGATTTATGTACTATGACTATTACTAATAAAATTAATACTGTGCTAAGCGGTACCTTCTGTCAGTTCCAGTCATATATTACTATTAAAGCATACTGTATCTCTATTTACTATTACAAAAAATGTAGTATAATTGCTATTACTGTTAAGTATTGCACTATGTGTGGTACATACCAAGTGGCAGAGTTGTCATGGCTGCTTGTGAAAGCAATGATGATGGAGTTGTCTTCTGGCTATTACCATTCTCCTCACTTACACCATATATGCTGAGAACTAAAGTCTGTGTAGACGTTTTACCTTAAATATAAATATAGGCGTGTATTAATTTAATTTTTTTGTATGATCTACTGCAATTACCAGTCCCAAATGCTCTACTGTAGCACAAGATCACGGGGCATTCAGCTCGTGCATCTCTTATTGTGTCAGTGGAACAAAGCAATACTGTCGGCAATGACAGCATAACAGGCTTTACAGCTCATAAAATTGTTACCAAGGCATTGTCTTGCTGTCTCCAGTAAGATAACCAAAGCCCGCCAGCTGAGTGGCAGGTGTATGTCTCCAGGACTTAGTATTCTACTCAGATCTGAGAGGACTGCTAACTTTTTTGTGCATTTGATGTACAACTGCATAGTTCCAAACAAAAATTTAACAACTATAAGCTGATTACAAATCATTATGTTAGTACAACTACAATGATATTAATATCAAGCTGATATGATGTTATATTTTTGCCTATTACTGTTATGACACCTTGTATGTAATGAATGTGTATAATTATGAAGTTAATTTAACATAAAATCTTACCAATAGGATTTCCTCTGGTCCTTTGGGATAAGTTTTCCCTTTCATTTAGTTGCACATTAGGACCAAAGACCCACACTGCTGAATTAGGCTGCCTACCAGGGCATGTGAAAACTATTTTTCGCCTTCTCTCTGGATCTTGGCAAAAAGCACTAGTTTTGTCAAAAATACATTCCACCCAAAAAAGACTCCTGTAGTTTGTCATTTAATATTGGCATGTCCAAATGAAATTTTCGATGGGCTTTACAAATTGAATTCAGTGTTACAACCAACTTTTTGGTAAATGTCTTCTTGGACTATCATCTCTTTTTCAGAGGTCATGTTGTCTCTTCTGTATTTACAGAGCAAGGTGAATGCCTTAATTGGTTTTTTTGCAAATACACCTTTTTCAGAAATACTCAAAGGCAATACTTCACAAATATCAAATCAGTCTGGTACATTGCCTCTAATACCTTAACTTTGTTTTGCCTATTACTGCTGAAGTATGCTCCAGTTGTGAAACTACAACTTAATATATTGTGTAGTCTGACTTTGATGCATAGGTGATTGACGTTGAAACTTGAGTGGAAGGGCTGTCTAAGAATAGAAGAAAATTATATGCTGCAAAACAGTAGGAATGCTTGATCACAGAGTACCATTCTCCATGAAATATATTATAACACAAGTCGATTGTTTAAGAGTTATGTGTCACTTAATGACAGATGGGAAACAGCAATAGAAGATGGTAGTGGTACTATATCATAAGATGGTGCTCTTTTTTAGAGATTGCTTTTTTAGTTGCTTTGCTTTCTCCTACTGTGACCCCCAAAGAGATCTACTTCTTTATTTGCTGTAGCCATTATAACAGACAGGAGACAGTAAAATAAAAAGAGTCAATCAGTCAAAGGACAAGCAGAACTTGAAGGACAACACAAAAGGTCAAGGATGTGAATGAACTCTCAAATTTTCTCTGATGCCAAACATTGCACAGCTTTATCAATATCATCATTATTTTTTGCATGTGAAAAGTCATTGTCTTGAGCAAAAACTATTCAAGGGTATCATCACTCAAGGGATCCACTCCAACATATTGCCATGCTGAGAAGGAGTTAGACCATTGTCCTAGTGAAGCCTGTTAGAAAATTTTTATTATCAATGTAAGATTCAGATTCTGTTACACTTTTTGTGTACTCTCACAATTGTATTGTGATAGTGTCTGAATAATATTACTAGACCATAACAAGTTGTATGCACTTGATGATTTGTGTCGTAGGTAGATGCACCACTTTATCATTGTTGGATGCCATTTTTGTTTTGTATTTTCATTGGTTTTTCAGAATATTGATTGACGACTAAATGATTTAAACATTTGTTCAGGTCTTTATTGTACTTTAGTTGTACTGAATCTTGTTTACAAAGAATGTATGGTATGGCTAGGGGACCAGAGTTAAAAGTATATCCTTTGAAGAAGAACTTATTTACCCTAAACCTGATATGATCAATTTAAAACCAGATGAAATTAAAGTGAAAATTCCTTTGCAAAACTCATACTTAAATTTATTTTCCAGCTTTGTCAAGCTGTGTTGAGAGGTATTTCAAATTTAAGCGAATTTGAGGACTAGTGTAATATATTATTATGGTATTATTATTGTGTATTGTTATTAGCATGATGCATCATTATTATTATTGTGTATGCACATGTGATGATTGATGGGTGCGGTTATTGTAATATAATATTTGAGACTTTGTAAAGATAATCATTACTGTAATTTATCAACATTAGATTTTGAGATTTTAATTTTCATTAGACTTTTTTGATACAAGATCTTTAATTTTCTTGATTGTATCTACACAAGTGTCCAAGGCTATCTTTATTTGATAAATTTGTAATTTAATTTCTTCCAAAAGAGTCTTCTCAGTTGTCTCTGTTGGTTGTCTATTTTCTGCTTCCCCTTCTTCCTTGCCTTCTGTCGCACTTATGATAGTCGACATTACCTCTACCTTAGCAGACGCTGTCTGTGGCTCATCCGACGTTACCTCTACATCAATCATGGCTATATCACCTGAAACTATATCAGTCTCTGGTGTACTTATGGAACTTTTGGAGACACAGAGTAACAGCATCAGGCTGCCTAAGAACTGATGTCTTATTGCTATAAAAACAGTAGTGCCACCTCAAACATCACTGTTGTGTAGACTACATCTATTTTCTTTTTCTTTTTTTGGAATTTCAAGTAATATAGGATTTCCATTATCTGCTGCAATGATGCTCCACTTTTCCTTAAATTTAATTAAATTCACCCAGTGTCTCTTTATTTCCAAGTCATCTACATCACAAAAAAACTATTAAGTCAAATTGTATTAAACTTTTCTGATAATGACCTTATTTCTTGTCATCCTATTCCTAGCACTATAAACTTACAAATGTGAAATTTGAGAGTGGTTTTGTAGCACCTTTTCTGGTGGTTCCAAATGTTTGGTTTTCGAAATCTTTATTAGAACCTGTATGTGAATGGATGGTGATGCATGATAGATTATTTGTACATGCCTGATGCACTGCCAGTGATATCCTTATTCCTTATGTTTGTGCTTCTTCGTGAAGAAATTGCTCACAAAAATTAAAGAAACATTTAACTTATCTATTTTCAAAGCACATGCAAAAGTTCAGGAAATCGACAAAGTAGTTCTATTAGGCTGTCTGGGTTTTGCCCACTGGGCCTCACATCAAAGTTACTGACTCTTGAGCAACATCTTTAAGCATGTTAGAATAAATTCAACAGCTTCTTTATATGAAATAGAAAGAGCAATATGGCCTTAAAACACTGTTAAGTCAGCAAATGCAATGGGATTGTCTGCCATACCCAAAAATAAATCAGAAACCCTAAAATATTCTATACAAAGAAAATTTTTAAAAAATTGAAAAATGCTGAAAAGAATCCAAAGTAATTTCCAATCAAGTCCCTTTTCTGCTTTAGTGGAATCAATAGCCATGCGGTGTTGTTATAGTCATTCATTTTTGTTTGTAATGTGATCACAAAACAAATGCCCATTTTATTGAGTTGTATTGCAACATACAATATGTTATATCTATACATTGCATAATTGGGTCATTACTTTCATGGATATCTGAATTGAAATACACTGTCATATTAGACACTTACTGTCATTCAGATAGTTTATCTGGCCACTGATTGCCATATTTTTGGCAACCAGAGTCTTATGGTACTCCACCACAGTTTTTTTTGTGACCAGCTCATGGGATCCTTCCTCCACAAAACCGAAGTATTTTTATAGCCCTATATTCAGTTTCATATTTTCCTCATAGCCCTAAAGTTGAGGCAATAATATGCTGTACTTATGATATGGCTTCCTCCAATTTGCCTTTTTGAGGAGCATTCTCCATTTGGTGGGATGGAAATTGATTATAGTTGGGCTAGCCTTAGAACCAGTTAGATCAATTGCTGTACTATTTGGAGTTACTGCCACTGTGAAAGTTGGGTCAGGACAGCAGGAAAGAAGTGTCTTTATCCCATCACCAAACACTCTCCCTTCTACTTCTGATTCATACTGATTCATCCACCTTAATGACAAGGCTACCCTTCACCAATCTCTATTTTTGATGGAAAAGTTAATCCGGCCTGCCAGACAAACCAGCCTATGACAAAGTTGTGGTATAGGATGGATTGAATACTGTAGTCTCGCAGGACTAATGCAGCCCATCCACCTATTTACCAGTATGTGTACACATATGAATGTATGTAACAGGACTACTCTTAATGAAAATGTATGCAGTGCCACTTTTCCCATCATATTTGTCGCCAATAAAAAGGTATTGGCTTTTGCTTGTTGTTAGAGCTTACCTTTTAATGATACCCTTCAATAACTTAAAGGCACTTCTACTCCTCCTTTTTTGGCATAACCAGGCATTGTTAATAGCCACCCAAATTACAAGCCCAGCCTTTACTAATCATGCCACTCTCCATTCTCAATGGCAAAGTTAGTTCGGCTTGCCAGGTAATCTAGACTTTATAGCTTACTGCATTACCTCACTATACTGACCATTCTATACCAATCCCCTCTTGACCTCATTCAAGTGAAAGGCCTTTAACTTGTATAGATTATAATAGTTACTGCATTACCTGAACATGTAGTTCCCTCAATAGCTGGTGATCAGCAACTACTCTGGTCAATTTTTTATCCATTCTCACTCATATACCTACTGTTCTTTCTTCTTTTGAATGTAACGTATGAATGAACTTAAATCAAACATTCCTTCACATGCACCATATGGAAGGACAGAACTATAGGAATCAAGCCATTTTAAAAAGCCATTTACACATCTCTTCAAATGGGCCAACTCAAATTTCTCGTTAATACATATATCATGAAGGGGTTTGAATGTATTCCGTGTCCTAGCTGTACCCTTTATCACAGATGGTGCACTGATACATATTTTTTTATTTTTGGAAAGCTTCAACTTCTCCATGACAGGCCTTCAGTGTAATTGCGATTCGATTTCCAGGGCCAAAATTAATTGAAAATGGATAATAAAGTATCATGTTTTTAGTTTTATTTTTGCATTTGCATGGCCAAAATCACTAGCAATCATTGATGCGCATGCTCAGTAATGCAAGCATCTGTACTCAAAATTCCCTGCCAATTAAAATTCCATGGTACTTACCTTGAATGCCCATATACTCCGTTTTGACATTTGGCTGACCAATTACATGTAGAATCATAAAATGGAATTACAGACACTATGGTCTCCACATATTCTATAATGACTGCACATGTGCAGTAGGAACAATAATTAATAATCCCTCGAACATCCGAAGGATGTGATGTGGGATTGGAATTCCACAAGTGGCAAGGTGAAATATATGACTATGTATTTGGCCTCGAACTATGAATAATTAATTAGCACTTTAAAGATTCAATTTAAAATTTTTTCTAATAATAATCGATCACGTGAGCTACTAACTCCGGCCAAAAATTTGGTCAATGAGCCAGAGAAACAACAAATCATAATAATACGTAATAATAACAAAGGATAATGATACTTGATGATAATAATCAATTTCATAAGTGTAAATTTGTATTAAAGTTTCCGTAAGACCATGACCACCAAATACCATAAGAGGTGATAACAGGTGAGGATATAATATTAAATGGAGTGAGAGAAAGGTTAAATGATTGTACAAAA
>NW_003546359.1:111817-143721 GCF_000090795.2 Amphimedon queenslandica | reverse complement strand
AGCAATGTGTTTTGTGTGGCCAAGCAATCTGCAGCTGTAGAGTGAGAACACAGTCTCAGGCCGATTCCTGTCAACCAGTTTTAGACCCATTCCAAGGCTAGTTATTGTACAATATTAGATTCAATAAAAAAGGTAGCGCTCATTAAACATGCTTGCCTGGACGACAAGCAGACCAAAAAGCACACAAAGGGCATTGGTGTTTCTATGTATATCTTTCTTGTAAGTGAACATACACCAATATTGCACAAAATGATTATTTTAGAGTTGTGGTCCACGTGTGACATCATGTCCTGGTGATGAGGATCTGTTCCCTTAAGAGGCTTTGCTTCCATCAGCAACAGAATGAGCCTTGTTAGGAGGACTTTGTCTCTGACATGTTTAAGCTCATAACATTTACTAAGCTCTGGTCCCTGCTGATGCTTGTGGTGGTTTCCCTCTGATTGATTCTTATAGACATAATAAACAAAGTAGTAATTCTTTGTATGTTTTCCCTTTGTCCTCCAATCATAGATGCTCCAACCCTGCCTGCTCCCTTCAATATCATGGCTGCTATGGGCTGTGGCCTCATGCCCATGCGTGCATGCTGAGAACTAATGCCTGTGTAGACGTTTTACCTTAAATAAAAATATAGACGTGTATTAATTTCATTTTTTTGTATGATCTAATGTAATTACCAGTCCCAAATGCCCTACTGTAGCACAGATCACAGGGCATTCAGCTTGCGCATCCATTATTGTCTCATAGTGGAACAAAACAACACTGTCGGCAATAGCTGCATAACAGCTCATAAAAATTGTTACCAAGGCATTTTCTTGCTGTCTCCAGTAATGTCACCAAAGCCTGCCGGGTAAGTGGTAGGTGTATGTCTGCAGGACTTGGTGTTCTACTCAGATCTGAGAATGGAGTATAGTTGGGAATCCGGGCTGAAAAGTGCAGAAAATAATAGTTGTGACTGCTGTGCATTTGATGTACAACTGCACAGTTCCGAACAAAGATTTAACCAACTATAAGCTGATTACAAATCATTATGTTAGTACAACTGCAATGATATTAATATCAAGCTGATATGATGTTATATTTTTGCCTATTACGGGTATGACACCTTGTATGTAATGAATGTATATAATTTTGAAGTTAATTTAACATTAAATCTTACCAATAGAACGTCCTTTGAGATAAGCTTTCCCCTCTCATTCAATTGCACATTAGGACCAAAGACCTACACTGCTGAATTAGGCTGCCTACCAAGGCATGTGACAACATTTTGTTGCCTTCTCTCAGATCTTAGCAAAAAGTGAGAGTTTTGTCAAAAATGAATTCCACCCACAAAGACTCCTGTAATTTGTCATTTAATATTGGTATGTTCGGATAAAAATTTTGAAAGACTTTACAAAATGAATCTAGTGTTTGTGAACTGTTGTGGTCAACAAAAGACTCCCTATAAACAGAATTTATAACAAATGAAAGAATTGCATGGCAGAATGTCCTTACATTCTTTCTCCATCAGATGTTGTTACTTGATACACAAACCCTTGAAGTGGATTTACCAAATTCTTCAGAGTAGTCACAAAACTCATTATGGTCGCATAATTTTTTTTTACTTTGGAACTGCTTTTTTATTGGTCTGAAGTTTGTACCCAATTTACTGAACATCACATTACTGGAAGGCAAAAAGGTATCAGGGTTTCTTACCAACCCAGCTATAAAATTCTACATAAGATATCTTATATAAGATTTTCCAAAGAATTTATACATGATCTGATAAGGTGATGTCTCGTCTGATTTTTAATTACTCAAGATCGTATGTTATACAATCATGCAATTCAATTGTGAGAACACAATTAATGCTATTGTTGTCTTCAATAAGAAAAAACAGTTCTACCAGTACTACTGGTATACTATATGCTAGTTTGCTTATGGTCCAGACTGTCCAAGTGTCATCTTTTTTTAAATGCTCTTCTGGTTACATATCAACTAGCATGTACTACATACATCACTTTGTCATGATGTGTGCATACAACTCACTGTATATCTCAACTCAGTTATGAGCCCCTTCATTAAGTAACCATTGAATAGCATCAATCTTGTTATTGATAACTGCTTTATGTGCATACTGTATTATGCCCAGGACACTAAAGTTCAATACTCATCATACCTGATGGATGTACTGCATGGATATAGCAGATGGACTACCATCCCACCCTCTGACTTGAATTTACTAGTATTTATTCTGAGTATCATTGATTTAATCATTACCATAGAACAGGAAAAGTACAAATTATTTATTGCATACTATATTGTGCCCATGCCTGAGGGAAGACTTAAGTTCAATACTCATCATGATCTAAGTCACAGTATATGTTAGGAATTGGCATTTTTTCTATATGGAGAGAGTCCAGCTAATGAGAAGATGTATCTCAATCCTTTTGGAGCACACTCTACACACTGAGACACTGCCATAACCTGCAGCCAGTAAATGCTCTCAGGAACAATTAACACAGCTACAGGAACTAGATTGGTATGGACCTGGGTTGCCTAGCCCCTCCAATGAATCTGGCGCTTTGGTTTCTACTGTAGAGGTCCAAAATTACACCATTCAAGTTGTTGCCAGCAGTCGTGAGTTAAATTGGATCGTCAATCCCAAAAGGCATTGTCAAAGAGC
This sequence comes from Amphimedon queenslandica, assembly GCF_000090795.2. NCBI lineage: Eukaryota > Metazoa > Porifera > Demospongiae > Haplosclerida > Niphatidae > Amphimedon > Amphimedon queenslandica. The sequence goes on along the minus strand of NW_003546359.1, from coordinate 141,059 downwards.
CATTTAAAGGCATTGGTTACCTTTTCATATATACTTGAAGCTGTCTCCAGCAATATACCAGTCTACCTCCATTATTGCTGTTAACTACTTGAAATGACCTGCAGCAACCATTTGCATTGTAGGTAGCTGCCGTCTATACCTAGGCGTTACCAAAGGTGGTACAAAAGAAATGGTTTGAAAAAAATACTTGCTATAGAAACCTACAGAGCTTCAAAAACATCGTTTTCCTTTGGCTAAAAATATAAATACAGGAATAGAGTGGAAAAAGAAAGACACATGCAACTATAACATATGTACAAAGCAAATATGAAACCTCACTTTGTAAGCGAGTAAATTACACTAACCTATCTTTAAGATTTGCAGCCTGAGACCTTGTGATCCGTTTTTCTATAATATACATTGTATACATAAGACATAGCATTATCAGACAGGTTATGTATCTCAACATAACAGATTATGTATCTTATGTATCTCAGTTTGGCTCCAGCTAGCCAAACCGAAGAATATGAGGACAACGACTGGTTTAATGAAGTGCTCACATGTTTTAAGGAAAAAAAATATAACCTATCATCACATGATGCAGGCAGTGCGTACGTGTGTGTGTGTGTGTGTGTGTGTGTGTGTGTGTGTGGGTCATGCAGTTATTAGTGAACTTTGAGCATGGTGCTATGACGGTGGGTACAACTGAACCCAGTAGCTAGCAAACCAAGGACTATTTCACACTAGTCTAGAGCCTATGCATAATCGTCCGTGCAAGATACATACTTGTTTCCAAGTCAGGCGAAATGGAAAAAGATTCACTGGGGTTATAATCTGGGTCTGAGGATGAGGCCCTAGATGACCTGTTAGTATCGTCCAAATCTAACTTGTTGGTTGCCATTTTGGTGTGGATGAGGGTACAAAAATGCCATAGCCATGTACGGTGGCAAACAGTGTCATGTGCTTGAGTGACTGTTCCCCTCCACATTTACTGTGAAGTGTCGCAAGGTCAGACACGTCGACAGTCTATAAACCTTTCCAGGTTCAGCACATGTGATGCTGTTGACATCAACATCACTGCTGCGACCACGTCGGAAGGGAACAGTCGTCGGTACTCGGTAGCTCTTTCCATGATATCTGAAGAAATCCTAAAGTTTTGTAAAATAATTAAATTTAAAATTTGTTTTACTTTGGCATCTAGACTGGGAACTTTGCCACATTGACTCTCATCACTGCTACTCTCCTAGGAAAAAGATTATGGCAGTGAACACTTTCAAAAACTCACTATGCGTCTGGTAACTCTTCTCACTTTCATAATAGGCTCAGCCTGTTGTAATAATTTTAAAATCAGTTTCCGAAAAAGGAAAGAACTTACAACACTCTGACTTCTTTGCTTCAAAGTACTATGAGCCTCAAGGGAAGGACCCTCCTCATCCTCCTATACATTTTGAAAAACACTGAAATTATATGCAAATTTGGGTTAGAGCTTACATGTTGCCGCCCACATAGTCTCTTCCTATATTCGGTCAATGCACAACTTACAATTGTCTGAAAAAAAATTATGCATGTTATCACAATGTGACAATAAATTTTTGAACGGAATGATCTTGAACGTACCTTGCCCTTAGATCTAAGATGATACTTGTGGCTCAAGTCTCGTTGTACAGAAGAGTCGCTAGAATCATACTACAAAGATTTTTCAGCAAATTTAAAAATTAAGCTTACTTCAACCATCCTCACTTGTGACCTCACTTCACACTTAGAGTGACACTAAGATGGATGGAATATTAATTTTACAACTGTACGAGTAAAATTGACTTACAGAAGAGGCAGCTGCACTTGTGTCTACACCTTGGCCTGTGGGATGTGTCTATTGGTGTCAGATAAGTTTCCATGGACTTTTTACATTAATGGCAGAACTCACCTTTTGCCTTTTACCTTTTCTTCCCATTGAGGTCTTTGACTTTGAAGTAGCCTGCAAAATAATGTGCAACGTTAAAAAACCTCGTGACCTACTGTCCTTCCACCATGTGTTTTTTCATTGACAATGTGATGTACTGAAAGTCTTCGTCACTATCAGACTAGAGAAGGGTTGGTGCTTATTTCAAAGTAAACCTACCAGTACCGTCCGTATTGGAGGTCCCTCTGCATGTCAAGAATCATAAGTTGGGGATTCAAAACTTGCCGGGCAGACAGGGGCCCCGATCGTGCCTGTATGGTTTTTTAAAATTTACATTAGTAAATATAGACATCACAACTTGTTCAGTGTCCCTTTGCTTGTAGGTGTCCTAAAAATATTACTAAAAAATGTCAAACAGTACTGATACCATACTTGAAGGGATACTATTGGCAATGGAGCTTCATTAACGATGTGACTTGTATCCTGTAGCAAATGGTTATATTTAACCAATAAATTGTTTTGCAAACTTCAATTGATTCCCTGGGCAACTCTATCTCTTCGTCATTGCTGTCCTAGAAAGGTGTTTTTTTTATAAATGTAAAGTGGAGTACATACTTCAAAAACTCGAATTTTTCTGGGACGTGGAACATTAAGAGATTTTCTTGCTTTGGTCAAGTGTTTCTCAAGGTCTTGTTTCATAACATTGAACTCATTGACTGGTATGCTGTCATCTCTTGCAGGTATTGGAACCTTACCGTAAGGCATCATACTTATTGGCAGTACTACATGTTTATTTTCCTACACAAAATATGAACTTGTCGAACCATTTGCTACCTACTTTTTGTAGTTCAAGCACTCTTCAAAAACTTCTTGACTCTTTCTATTAGATGAAGCAATAATATTGTAGTAACAAAGCTAAAAAGGTATTCACCCTTGTCTTGCTTTCTTCTCGACATTTCACAATTCAAAGAGACAACTACAATTAAGATAATACTTAATATTTAAAACAAACAAAGACTATGTATTTAGTACATAATGACTGATGCAAAGGCAAATATTAGTAACCTAAAATAACTCTAAATTAAATTATTATATCACAAAAAATTTATTCAAAAAGTTTCTTAATATTAAAATGAAAAAGTTTTAAAAAGACCGCTTAAGCAAACCTATTACGCCTGTAACTCAATAAGTTGCTTGGCGATTAAAGATTTTAAAGTTGTTGAACCCTAAACAAATGATGCTTTGGACTTTCAGCACTTTTGTTAGCCATGATAGGTAGCTCAAAAAAGAAATGCTTGGCAGTATCATTTGTGAAACTAGCCTTGCAGGTCTTCTCAGAATGAATTATCCTTTTTGGAGAATAAATTCAAGATATTTTATATATTTATATTATGATTTGATAACCACAACAGGAATCTCTGGAGATTTTTGGTGCAACTCATTAATGAGTGAATGATAATTTTGTGATAAATGTGACCGGCAATAATGCATCATGCATCAATTTCCAAGGATGTTGCCCTCTCCATTGCCTGGAGTCTGGGCTCCTGTTTTGGAATATCCTTGTGGATTAAAGCATCACATTCAGTGATAGAATAGGACTGTATCAGTTACAAATTTTAATATTAACTTTAGTGATGTTAAATATTATAATATAAATTTTGTTCCAAAATAATTGAATTGAAAAGCAAAAAAGCTGTTGGATTCATTCGTTTCTGTTAAAGGTAAAAAATTCTATTATAAACTATAATCTTAAACTTTAAAAGTGCTGCCTGGGAGGGACTGACTGAGGGAATGTAGGGATAGAGGATGGAACAATAGATGAGGTAGAGCCTCAGATAAGAAATGGAGAATTCCTTGTTAGATTTTGTGTCTTCTTTGAAGCCTGAGATATTCTTTGAAAAAAAAATGAACATCCATGTCTAAGTTTTCTAAACATTTATTTTTATATCAAGTAATCAAAATTTTATTTTCAATTCTACATTTCAATTTTAGCCTATGGTCAGCAATTAGAGGCACCTCGTCACCCTCCTTGTATCTTTTTTTCCACTATTAAACTAATTTGTTTCTTGTCTGTCTCAATCAGTATCATGAGCATTACCTTGCTCTCCATAAACTTGCTAATGGCGACGCTCTGTGGCACCGGAAGCCTTGCTTCTGTTTCAGATCTTTCTTCTTTGTTCTGTTAGGAACAGTTTGGTTTCTTTAATGAAGGTCTTGTGTCTAAAATACAGAAGCATTAAAAATTGTTTGTCTTGACTCACTCCTTGTCCTTGGCTGCCTGGATGGCTTTGACAAGTCCCTCAAGATTACTTATTATGCCACTCACCCCCACCCCTCTCTTCTGTAGTTCTTGAATGTAACACTTCAGTTGAGTGGAGGTGAATGGCTCTTCTTCCCCAGTTATTTGGAGGTGCTTTATGAGTTGTGGGTTTCCATGGTCACTGTGGGTAACTTAATGACAATAAAGACGATTGCCATATTCTACTCACTCTATTAATTTCACGATTTTTGCAGGTGTCATCTCCACTTCATAACCAGATATGCCCTTGGTCAACCCCCTCGCTTCCTCCCCTGACTGGTCTCTTTACTTGCATGCTTCATACTAAGCATTTTGGCAAAATAATATCTAAAATCCTGGCCAGTCAGGGAAGGGTGCTGTTGGTGGAGATGCTCCGAGGATCTTCTACTCTCTTCCATACTCAAGCACAGGGGCATTGTGTGAAGTGTCTAATAATTTACAATAATATATTTGAAATATCATTGTACTTAAGGCTTTACTGCACTTTCTAGAGGCGATTCTGATGTCCTTGGCCTGGCTATGCTAATGGAAAAAGAATGGCAATATAAAGTTCAATGGACTATTAAGAACGTTACCTTGAGAAAGTTTTCAACCACAGAAGATCCTTGGATCTGAAGCCATAATCCCATGTGATCGGTCTCCCTTTTTAATCATTTTTTGAAACTATTGCTACCTTGTCTTTCACTAAAACACCAACGCAGTTGTTGTACGGCTTAGCGGCGTGATTTATCTGATGGCCAATTGTCCCTACTTTGTTATTCACATCGATGGTTTATTTTGTCCAATCTACTTTTAATCAAATATTTGAGAGCCGTGTTTTGTAAGAAATTTTCTTAAGTAGTATAAAGAAAATATGTCAATTTTTTAATGAATGTAAATGTACCTGGTCATCATGGGGTCTTTTTACAATGAGAGGCCTGAACAAGATAACCTAAGGCTGATGAAAAGAGTCTGTTAAAATCCTAAATGGTTAATGTACATCAAGAAAAACCTCCATTGAGCATATGTCAGGACTACTGCATGGAACTATGCTACGGTCTTTGATTTTTTTTCTTTTTTTAAAATGATTTTTTCCCTTTGTTTCTCCTTTTTGGATTTATTTAGGTCAAGAAATAACACACTCTTGTACATCTTAGCCTCTGGGATTGCAGGGTTTTGGGATTAGGATTTAGTGTTTCTTGATAAAAAGATCAAGTTCCATTTTGCACTATTGCGCATGCGCACAAGCTGTTTTACGGAGAAAAACGGACTGCCAGATCTCTAGCAATTGAAAACTGTGTCCAGTTACCGGACCTGTAGACACAGCCTAATAAGATCGTGGCCATTAGTACATTCATTTTGTGATTGTATGGAATTCGAGAACTGTTAGATCATGTTGTTCCTGTACTCCACAGAACAAAATGCAGAGTTACAAACCTTAAGACAAAAATTAAAAAAACAGGATGTCATCTTTATAACAACAGACCCTCGACACACTTTGCAAAATACAGTCCAGTCTATTGGTTGCTGAAATATTGCTGGTCCTGTGAAGCCACACCAAATGGCAATTAACCTACCAGTGAACCTGGTAGGCTAAAGAGTCCCTTTTGAGTATTATTCGTTACAAGTTCTTTCAATTTTTCATCCAATAGAATTTGTTGATATGCTTGTGACAATTCCAGCTTTGTGAACTTGACTCCTCCCGCCAGACTGGCAAACAATTCCTGTGGCTTTGGAATAGGATGGATATCAACTGAAAGAGCAGGGTTAATGGTTACCTTATAGTTTATAGTCAGAAATTTTTTCACATAACATAGAAAAGCAGTGTGAACAAAAAGTGTGCATTACTTAGAATTCAGTACAAAAAGTACTTATCAAATTGTGCCAGAAATACTTGTAAATGTTGGGGTAGCCATCACAAGGTAGCTATTAAGAGAAGAAAAAATTAGATAAACAACACTTTCAGTACTGCTGGCATGCTTAGGGTGATTACGAAGCCATTTTTTGGAAAAAAAACCATGGGCTATGGCTTTGGAAAATTTTTAAAAATAGGCCGTTTTTTAATTCTCATGACTCAAAAAGTTAAGCTCAAACTTTCTACATAGAATAAGTATATCAATATGTATCAAAAATGTAATAAATCCTGTATCTCTCTCTACTACACTCTCCTTTTATCTCCTCTCCTTTCTCTCCCTTCTCCTCTCCTCTCAGATTCCAGCTGAACAAAGTCAGACTTATGCATCAGAAGCTAATGCCATATTTGCAGAGACTAGTGCCCTCACTGCTAGGAATGCTGAGGAAATGTTCATTGAAATAAGTGAGTAGCTACTAATGATGTACTGTAGTATGTACTATTGTAACATTAATATAAATACTGAGTATGTTTACTACATTTACTATACAGAACTGTGCCTTTTAGTACTATACAATGCTGTTCCTTTTAGTATTATTTTAATGATTTACAATTATAGTCAACAGTACACACACACTGTTATAGTAATTGTCACACAGATACCTTATTCCCAGTCCTCAGGGGGTGGAGCAGGCAAACTAGTGAGTGTTGAGCCAGTCAAAATGTATTAAACCACACCTCCAGTTCTCAAGACTGGACTGCCTGCTCCTGTCCCACCAGTGTTACATGTAGCCAGCATTGATGAATGTGTGCATGATGAGGAACTGGTTGAGACTGTAACAGTTGGACTGGGAGTGAAATATTGGGCTCCTTGAGGTAATGGACACCTCGAGTAGCTGAACCATTACTAATAATACAAATAGAGGCTTTGGCTTCAACCATAATCTCTCTTTCTCTCTCTCTTGTCTCATAGCTTGTAAGTTACCACCAGATTGTTTAACTAGTTTACCAGCTGGTGCCTCTCTTAAGACAGACTGATACACCATGTGCTAAGGGAGGATGCTGTGGAGGAGGGGGAGGGGACCGGACACAGGACCATCATAATAGTTCAGTTATAATAAGATAATATATTATTATTATTATTATTATTTAATAACAACTGACACATGTACTGCTTGCCCAATAAGTTGGTTGTACTATTCTCTTATATTTTATATTAATTGTCTGTAATTGCAGCAATAATTATTTATTATTAAAATGGGTTAACACAATTATTATTATTTTGTATTTACTTGTTTTTGTACATATTTAAAATCACTTTGTTAATTATTTTTGTGTTTAAATTAATAGTAATTGATCAGTTAGCATCATCAACAAAAGCAAAATACAATAATTATTAATTGTTAGTAAAATATTACTCTATCTTTTATAGTATTATAGTCATGGTATTCTGTGCATGTGTCTTTGTGCTTCATATCTAGAATGAGCTTTATAGTTTTATTAATTGTTAACGATTGAAGAATTAGTAATATTTGATTAGATATTATTGAAGTGTCTGTTATTTGTAATCCAGTTAATGTTGAATTGTTGATAATTAGTTCAGAAAGAGACTGAGCACTAACTGAAGTAATACGAGGATTATTACCTAAGACTATTCCTAAAAGTGTGTTATTGTGTGTTTGTAGTACATTTGTAATATCAGCAACTGCTTTGTCATCAATGGAACAGTTAGTAATAATTAAATCTAATAATGATTTATTATTAGCCAGTAAGTTACATAAGGATGAGATGCAGTCCTGTGTTAGTTGAGTGTCTCGTATTTTCAAGTATTTCACCTTTTCATTTTGTAATAAAACTGGCAACAGATCACACACAATGTCAGGAGATGATTCGCTGATGATAATGGTCGTATGTTTGAATGTTAATAGAGAAACTACTTCTTGACATTGTATTACAGATGGAGAGGTCAGTTTAACACCATCATCATACCACCTAATTGCTTTAGGTTTTCCTGAATATATAAAAAATTACAGTATTATCAAGTATTATTTTCTATTATCATATTTTTAATAGCTAAAGCAAAGCAACACTGGTTTTATGTGGATTTTATAATGTACCAAATTATGAATTTGCCAACATTTAAGCAAAAAATACAAGTTTTGTACTCCAGAACATCTTAAATTGACTTTTAAAATATTGTACTATTGAAATTGCAAATCATAGACAATATTTAATACTCTTAAACACTAGGGAATATTGGTACATATAAATATACCTTACCATGTTCTTTTTTTCTAAGTTGATTTAGCAGAACTGAATCTTGTTTAATTAATGATAAAAAGAGACTTGCTCTCTCAACGTTGCTCCTCGTCTTAATTTCCTTGATTTTAGGTATGTCAACATTTTCTGTCATTGCATAATGAAATAGTTCAAGTGATTCCAATGTTGACAATTCACTCTCTTCATCTTTTTCAATATCTCTAAAATAAACAAATCCCTCTTGATCAGTATCTAATGATCTTGCAAGCCACCATCCACTAGTACGCTCCTGCTTGATCTCAAGTTTCTCTCCTTTCTTGATTGAAAGCTGATTGCTATCCCTTGCCTCCCATTGTTTAATAGCTACATAAACTAGTCCTTTTGGTGGATCCATATATTGTGTACACTGATCCTTTCCTAAAATACCAGTACTAGTCATTATGTTAATATAATGTAATACATACTAAAAGTAATTGAAGTTTCTTTCAGTTGTTGTATATTCATTAATGATATCTTTTCCTGTAACTGTTCTATCTCCTTTTCTCTTTCAATTAATGTTCGCTCTACTCTAATTAATGTTTCTTCTATTCCTATAGTCATTAATAATTTAATACAAATCAAAAATTAGTTGCTAATTTAAAAACATTAAGAAAATATTTATCAATAATTTGCGTATTATTCGATTGCATGTAAGAAGGACCGGTATTAGTATTGAGTATATACACAATCATCCTCCTACTATAACAAATGTGACCATAATTGACAAAAGGTACCTTATGGCAGGTAGTGAAATTTGTCTTTCTAGCCTAAGAAATCCAACTTCCTGAGCCCCATTTATCATAAAATTACTCCACAGGATGCAAAAAGTTACCATGAAACTTTTAGAAATAATGATTGTCTAACAAAGCACTCACAGGTTGATATTTGCCATTATTAAGATCAATTTTAAAATCCGCCATAAGGGCCCTTTTGTCAATTATGGTCACAAATTAATGTACAAGCAATAATGATACTCTAAACACAGCTGTACTCTATTGTCATTATACAGTATTAAGTATGTCTGTATACATACATGTACCTGTTTTGCTTTGAAGAGATGATCGTAAATGATCTATTTCCATTTGCATTGCTTTTGTCACCTTCTTTTTACTGTTTCCCTTTTCAGACTCTAAAACTAAAAATGAAGCAATTAAATTATTAGGAACAACAATTCAGCTGCAAGATGTATTTATTCAAAAATTGCACACATGACGATATTCATACTTCATAGATATCATGTCTAAAAAAAGAATGTCATTATACCTGATGATTGTCCTGATGACTTATTGCTTATATCAACTTCTTTACTTTGATATGACATACCTTTGAATCATCAATAAATTAATTATAATTAATAATAATTAGTATGTACCTAATGAGTCTATTGTACCCTTCAATTTAGCATTCTCCTCAAGTAAATCATCTCTTTCACTCTCTACCATCTCCAGTTCTTTCAATAGACTCTTCACCTCCTATCCATTATTAAAGTATACTATTAATTTTATATACACATACATTCACTAACCTCATCAATTGCATGTTCATCATACACAGTATAGTAACCAATAGTTAAACTAATCAATCCCATCTCCTTTAGCATATCAACATTATCTCTAGCTGTCACTAGTAAACTCTCCATCAGATAATGAGGAGCATAACAAGTAACAATGATGGAGTTCCCTTCTTTGATCACTACCACCTCCACTTGATTATCCTTGAACGTTTTCCATAGGAGGGCTCTGATACTGGAGAGAGAATACTCACTTGGATTCCACTTTAGAACAAACTTGATCGTCTCACAAGTGAGGAGAGAAGAGGATAATCTCTTAAGCTGACGATTACAAAACATTGTTAATTTGTTCTCACAGAATTCATCCAAGTGTGTCTGATAAGTTAATATCATGTCTCCAGCATCTTGTATTGAGTATTTGTTCACTATAGTCTCCAATAGAGCAACATTAGTGATAGAACACTCATCCTCAATCACTTCCATTACATCATCAAAGCTGTTGGCATTTTTCAATCGAGGCTTTAATTTTTTCTGACACCTTCCAATGTAGGTCTTCAAATCATTGACAGAGGGTATGGCTGCTTCAATAAGAGGAACGATATTGTGAATAAGTGTACCAAGCTTATGATCCATTCTATCAAACTCAGCTTCATAGCCAGGGTGAACTATCACCTCTACTACACCTATATTATAATAGAGTGTAATGACATTGAATTGAGTATAATTAATGTTACTAACCTTGTGGAGTAGCATCAGTATTGGTAGTTACTTGAGTCTCACTACTACTATCTTGTAATTGTCCAGATCCTGTATTTATTATAATAGTCAATGTATATATGTTATATTATATCATTACTTGAAGATGTTAAAGTACTTGCTTGTTGACAAGATGACATCACTGTTGCTGAAGGAAATGACTTTCCTATTTTATTGGAATATAAATAAGTTAAGTGTATTTATAAAACTTTCCATTTACCACATTCCATTATTATATCACTAGCTAAAGACACTGCTTCCTTTGATTTCATTAGAATGCTTGTCAGAGTACATAACTTGCTATGATCTTCAGCTACAGCACTTAATATTAGTAACATTGGATCTCCTACCAATGAACAACCACAACTCTTCACTTTTGCTAATGTATCCTTAGATATCAATCCCTCTGTATGTAAGAGATCAACTGATTCCTCAGTAAGAACAACTTGAGCTAGTCTACCAATATAACACTGCAATATCTCACTAAAAGGATCTGTCACTAAATGAATAATATTACGTTATAAAAATGATAGTGTTATTATTACTTGTTTTACGAAAATCATCAGAAATAGATATTAGATTCATTTCATTGAGCGCATTAGCCAGTGTCTTCCAGATTATAGGACCAACAGTGGTGACATTATCATCAGCTTTAGTCAACCACTTGGTTAAACACTCCATCAGGCAGCGTGAAGGATTCCCTCTATGAGCTGACTCAATAGCTTCCAGTGTAGGATGAAGCAGACCAAGATTCAATCCAAACTCAAACCATCTTGCTTCAGGAAACTTGTAATGCCTCAAGACTTGTAAAACAAACTTTAACTTGCTAATATCTGTACACAAAATATGTATATCACTGTGTTATAAATGATCTGACTCACCTAATGGAAAATGTGATGGTTTTGAAGCCATTTGAAACTAGTCTAAGTATTGTATACAAGGTAAAAGGAGAGGTAAAGGTAAGACAAAACGTACAACCCGAGGTAAAAGCAGGGCACAGCAAATTCCGAAGAAGAAGGTGGGGCTGGTTAAACCACACTCATAGCCACACCTTAAAAGATGGAGGACAGTACAAAATGCTTTGATTCACTTAAGTCTTTCTCAACTGAGAGAAGAGGTTCATCAGATCATTCCTCTCCTCCTTTTGCTATTCTGAGGTGGATGTATCTCTGAATAGAGGTACAAAGCTAGGCGTATCAATCGTGAATTAGTGATTTGCTCCACGTGATAACACGAGTTTAGAGTATACGAAAGTAAACCTATGTAATCGGAGCTAGTGCAATAATGGTGGGAACAGACCAATCAAAGGAATAGTTTTCATATGATTTGAATGTTAGGAAGAATTCTTCTTCATCATCAGTGGATCAAGATGAAAGAAAGTTACTTGCTGGTTCGTACTGGCTAGTTAGAATATTGTTCATTAGATCATTTCAGCTATTTATTGTAAGTATAGTCATCTGGTGGTTGTGAGGTTGAGGGTGGTTGGACAAGTTTCATTTACATGTAATTGAGTTAAGACTATTAGATGTACTGTAGTGTAGTTGACTAGTTCAGTGTCCAAATTATCATAGAACTTTTACCACAATTGATCATATGACAATGTCCCCGTTTACAGTTTCTTAATAAGTAATATACTAAAATTTAGTCTACGCCAATTACTGATTATTGATACCATCTCTTTTGAAAAGAGAATAAGAGTTAAAATGTTGTTGTTACAAACTCTCTTGTATTTATTTTTAGTTGTAGCATTTCTTATTGCACTCTATCAGAACAAACAGCTATATAGACATTGTATATTGCTAATCAAAATGTTAATTGTTTCGATTAACAGTACATGTATATTACAATACATGAATATACTAACAGTACATGTACAGTACAGTACATGAATATAAAGTGCATGTGTATTCATTGTGTATTGTATAATGTGTGTACATTATTAGATATTCATGTACATGTACATGTAGGTTGGGAGTCTCAGTTACTTGAAATGGGTTTCCTTGCAATGTTCTTATCTCCAGTTTTGAGTTTGAGCCAGTTTCCACGTCACACGCCCACAAGCTGGACCAATGTCTGGGGAAATCGTTGGATGATATTCCGCATTATGGTTGGAGCTGTAAGTGAGAGAAAGGATGTGATTGAATATTGGAACCATCTTTAGGGTTTGATAAAGATGAGAGGTGATACCTGTTGGAGGGACTTGACTTGTATGAAGTATCATTATGAGGTTTGTACATTGTATATTGTATAGTGTATGATGCTTTAATGTGGTGGAGTTTCAGTTTGACATTTTGTGATCTGAGATTGATTTACATGTATAATCAGCATAAGTTGCTGTTTAGATTGCATTGTTAATGCTGTATGGGGATTTATGATTTTTTCCAAAATGACTCCGAATTCCAAAAATACTCTACATTTTCTGATACATATTGATGTCCTTATGCTGTGTAGAAAGTTTGAGCTGATTTTTTAGCTTCTTTGTTCTAACTTTCAAGATAACCTTCAACAAATTTACTGTAAATCCTCGTCCCTCCTTCAATCATTTTACCCAACAACCATCAAGCAATTGAACTCTCTACCACCATTTATAAAAATATTTCAGTCTCTTTCATGTATTCAATCTCTTATTGACTATTTTTCTTAATCTTTTTCTTTTGTTATTATTATTATTATTATTATTAGCTCCGACTATGACAGACTCAAAAAAAAGGAAACCCATGTTTATGTACATGTACATACTTATACATTTACATGTATGTACAATTTTTTAGACACAGTTTTGAGCAAACATACCATTAACTACATGTAGATGTACATGTACATGTACATCTATTGAAATGACATACAATGTGCTGTGTACATTACTATTATCAATATTGTCCTCCAAAAGGTTATTACATTAGGAAGGTTGTATCTATTAGCTTGGGATTGCTCTTGGCTTATCTCAATATTCCTGTTGTACAGAATCTTCTCTCCAGTAGACAACAGATGAATACTAGCTTTGAACCATTGAGGATTATCAACACATACGGAGCTTCTGGCAGGTAGACTATTATGATTACGTGGATTTTTACATTAATAAAATCTGCAAAAATCTATTAAATACAGTTTAAGATGGCTGAAAAGTAGAAAATCACGAAATAGCTCAAATTTTCTACACATCATAAGGACATCAATATGTATCAGAAATGTAATAAATTCTCTCTCTCTCCCTCTCTCTACTACACTCTCCTTTTATCTCCTCTCCTTTCTCTCTCTCTCCTCCCTTCTCCTCTCCTCTCAGATTCCAGCTGAACAAGGTCAGACTTATGCATCAGAAGTTAATGCCATATTTGGAGAGACTAGTGCCCTCACTGCTAGGAATGTTGAGGAAATGTTCATTGAAATAAGTGAGTAGCTACTAATGATGTACTGTGCACTATTGTAACATTAATATAGATATTGAATATGTTTCCTACATTTACTATATAGTACTGTACCTTTTAGTATTATTTTAATGATATACAATAGTGCTGCTCCTGGTGTACATGTACATGTCTCCTTATCACACCAGTTTACTTTTAATGTTAACAATACTGCCCTAGCTGTATCAACAGCACACATACACACACACACACTGTTATAGTAATGGTCACACAGATACCCTGTTCCCAGTCCTCATGGGGTGGAGTAGGCAGACTGGTGAGAGTTGGGCCAGTCAAAATGTTTTAAACCTGACCTCCAGTTCTCAAGACTGGACTGCCTGCTCCTGTCCCATCAGTGTTACATCTAGCCAGCATTGATGAATGTGTGCATGATGAGGAACTGGTCTAAGACTGTACCAGTTGGACTGGGAATGAATATTGGGCTCCTTGACTCGAGGTAATGGACACCTCTAGTAGCTGAACCATTACTCATAACACAAATAGAAACTTTGGCTTCAACCATAATCTCTCTCTCTCTTTCTCTCTCTCTCTCTCTCTCTCTCCATTATCTATACAGATCAGTTCCCTCTCATAAGTGATGATTTGGTTAATTCTCATTATTTATTATTATGATGTATTGACATGTTATGTGCAGTTGCTGTGATCGGTAAAAGACACAATCTATTGTGCAATGACTTGACACCTTCCTCTCTCCCAGCAATCACACCTGATTGTGACTCCACACCCTCATTAATAATTGATGACTATCCTACCATATTACCGGAATTGTGCAGACAGTTTTCAGGTTTGAATTTAATTATTATAAATTTATTATTATTATTATTATTATTATTATTATTATTATTATTATTATTAATTAAATGTTATTAACAATTAGTTATAGTGAATTACATGTATGTTTGTGTACATGTACGTGTACGTCAGGGTATGGTGAGTGGGCGGATCTCTTTAATACTTTACATTCTTCTAATGATTGATATACATGTATATTGTACATGTATTTATTAATTAACATTTGTGACCATAATTGACAAAAGGTACCTTATGGCGGATTTTAAAATTCATCATTATAATGAAAAATATCAGGAGCCTGAAAATATCAACCTGTGAGTGCTCTGTTGAACAACCATTGTTTCTAAAAGTTACATAGTAACTTTTTGCATCTTGTGGAGTAATGTTATGATAAATGGAGCTCAGAAAGTTGGATTTTTTTGGCTATGAAGACAAATTTCACTACCTGCCATTAGGTACCTTTTGTCAATTATGGTCACATTTAAGGGTATCTCCACCCAAATATTTTATGGTCTTAATATGATTATCTAACCATAATAATAATGTGTTCCAAATCCCATTGTCTAAAATAATTATTTTTTGAGATATGAGCCTTTAAAGTCTTGACTTTTTGCTTCCTGCAATGTTACTTCCTGTCAGTGGGTGTAGCTAAACGTAACGTCATATAGCAGGAATGTTTCCATTCCTTTATAAGGAGAAATGATCCTTTATTCTCATGCCTTATAATGTAATAGCACTGATTTAAAAATTGGGATCATTAGCTTTCATTGCTCTAAGCATATACAATACATGTACGTGTATATCCATTGGTCAGTAATATATGTATATGATAGTCCACTCTATGAATATGATGATCAGTAAATGTGGATCCTTCAAGACCATCAGCTCCTACTGTATAATACGTTACATCACTTTATTTTGACATTTTTGCTGTAAAATTGTAATTATTAAATTTTAATAAAGGAATGTACTATCATAACTTCCTGTTGTCATGAGACTATATATAGAAAATTCCAAGGGCAAGAGGTCATCAGGGCTATCTTCCTGTCTGTAGTTCCTTTCTTCTATTGTTGTACTTTGCTTTTTTTGTTCATTTAGACTTCTTCATTTTTTTATTGTGTGTTCTTGCTCTATCTTCATTTACCATCTTCTACCTTTATCTCTCTTCATTTTTTGTTCTTGCTTTACGTTCACAATTTTATTCTTTTCTTGAAATGGCAACCAAACCATTTTCTGGTCTCAGACTCAAACTGGAGGAACAGCTCACCTGTCCTGTGTGTCTTGACCACTATACCAACCCTAAGACCTTACCTTGTCTACATTCATTCTGTGAGCACTGTCTGGAGGGATTACCTCTAGATAACAAGAATGAGACCTGTTACGTCTCTTGTCCCACTTGTCGTCATTGTACAGAGTTACCAGAAGAAGGAGCAGGAGCCTTTCCTGTAGCCTACCACCTCAACAACCTCAAAGAGATGTACAGTCTAACAAAGAAGACAGCAGATTTATCAAATCCTCAAGAGGCCACATGTAGTGATCATGGAAAGCCTTTGGAGCTATTCTGTGAAACATGTGATACAGTAATTTGTGTTACCTGTCAAGTTCGTAATCATAAACATCATGAATACGACTTAATCACTGACAGTTATACTAAACAATGTCAAAAGTTAAGAGAATTTCTATCACCAGTTGAGGGAAAGAAGGAAGCACTTAAGAAGGTCCTGTCTGCTCTAGCAGAGAGAGAGGGTGAGATTAGAGAGAGAGGAGAAAGAGTCTTAGAAGAAATACATGAAATGGTAGAGGAAATGATTGCTGTTCTTCGTCAGTCAGAGAGGAAACTGACTGAGCAGGCAAAGAGGGTCACTGATGATAAACTAAAGGTGCTGTCAGAGCAAATGAAATCAGCAGAAATGAGTTTGAGTGTTCTGAAGGATGTTGAGGATTATGTGAAACAGAGTCTGAAGACTGGCAGTCCTCAACAAGTCCTGAGGTCTAAGAAACAGATGATGGAGCGTATGAGTGAAGTTACTGGAGGGATCAATGTGGAGGAGTTACATCCAAAGGACAAAGGTGACTTTGTATTGAGTAAAGATATCAAATCACTACATCACATTGGAGATATTATTTCAGGAGTTACTGCACTACAGCAGTGTAGAGTGAAGAAGATTGATCATATTATTAGCAAAGCAGCTTTGTTTTCACTATCAATGGAGGCACCAGATTCATGTCTTTTGTGCGTTCCCCTCTCTTCTCTGAGGTGTAGTCTAGTACCAGTTGGTAAAGGCCATAAACCCATTGACACTACAGTCACTACCACCAGCACTGATCCTGGAGTGTATAGGATACAGTGTAACCCTTCAACACGTGGTACTCATACAGTAAAAGTACATGTATATGATATACACCTTGAGGATACCTCACTATTCATCCCTTTCAATCCTTACCTTGATAACATCACTCGAGTACGTACTATAACTGAGTTTAAATATCCCTGGGGAGTTGCTGTAAGTGATGATAATTATGTTATAATAACTGAGTTTTGTGGTCACTGTGTAACAATACTGGATAGAGAAGGAAAGAAAGTGAAATCATTAGGAGGGAAAGGAGGAAGTGGTAATGTCAAGTTTTCTTCTCCTCGTGGTGTAGCCATTACTCCAGACAAATTCATTCTTGTATCTGATAATCACAGGATCCAGAAGATAAGCATGGATGGACACCGTAAAGCATCAGTTGGTAAAGAGGGCAGTGGACCACTACAATTCAAATATCCTTTTGGTATAGCCATTTCTCCTATAACAGGACAGGTTTATATTGTTGATAGGGATAATCATCGTATACAAGTCTTGAATCCTGATCTAACCTTCTCTCATTCATTTGGTAGTAGAGGATCAGCTAATGGACAGTTTGAGTTACCATATGACATTGCTATTGACAGGCAAGGTTTAGTGTATGTTGCTGATTGGAATAATGATCGCATTCAGAAGTTCTCTCCAGATGGAAAGTTTGTGGGTCAGTTTGGTGCTTCAGGATCTGGTCCTGGACAACTTAGTTTGCCAATAGGTATAACAATAGACACTGCAGCTACTGGTCTAGTGTATGTTAGTGAATATAGCAATAAATGTTTATCAGTCTTTACTAGTGATGGTGTGTTTGTTAGGAAGTTTGGAAATGAAGGCAGTAATATTGATCAGTTTAATGATCCTTATGGATTAGCTTTTAATAAAGATGGATTCTTGTATGTTTGTGATTATAATAATAACCGAGTTGTTGTTTATTAAAATATATTTATTTTTAATTTTTCATATTCTAATATATTTTATAGTTATAAATAATAATGACAATACTAAGCGGGTCATATTGACCATAGTAATTCATAATAATTACATTACATAACTCCACCCTCTGCCACGCCCTAATAATCATACTTAGTATTATTATTATTATTATTATTATCATTGTCATCATCATTATTATTATTAATTATCCTTCAGCTCCAGTAATAAAGAGGGAGTGTCTGGTAGTAAGAGACTATTACTGGTGGCCTTCAATCAGTGAGACGTCTCTTTGAGTCTCTCAGGTACTCATTAGTATTTCATTAAGAGGAACTCACAAACTCAGTTCTCACAATCTACTGACATTCATAATACAATCAGCAACCTTTCAAACTAATTAGTGAGTGGGTGGGGCAAAGTTGGTGGAGCAAGTCACGAGGGAATTTATGCTTAAGAGAATTGTTTACATATCTTACATACATATTACATATACAGACTAGCCTCTATATAATGGACACTTTGGATTATGAAAGTGTCTCTATTATACAGAGGTGTCCTTTATGTGAAGGTTATTTTATACAGTAAGGAATGTAATTGGTACACTAGGTGCCGTCTGTTGAATGGAGGTGTACACTATAAAGAGTGTCCATTAAGAGAGACTATACTGTATACATGTACATGTACATGTACCTTGAATTCAGTATCAATTACGTCAAATTCCCTCCCTCCCTCCCTCTCTCTCTTTTTCTCTCTCTCTCTCCCCAGTCGCTCATTAAAATAGACTTATGAGTTAGCAATGGTAGAAGAAGGTGAGTTTGATGAGAGAGTGTCCCTTAACAGTTCAGAGACTGAGCATGAGGAGGAGCAGCTGCTGGGAAGATCAGATGAAAAGAATGAGAGGTTCCTCGTGTATGGATACATGTACATGTACATATTAGATATACTGGAATAATTAATGCAGTAATTATACTAGAGGAATGTAATATTATAATAATAGATATAGTGTACTTGGACTGTATATTAGTAATAATAATAATAATAATAATAATAATAATAATAATAATAATAATAATAATAATGTCATTTTTATTTATTATTAATAATAATATAATTTTTATTCTTTTTCTTATTTTATTTTCTTTAGGTTGGAGCCAATTGGTGTCATTTATCAAGTAATCATTAATACATAGGTGTTGTTGTTGTTATTTATTGTTGTTATTAGTCTCCCCAGTATTTACAGTATGGTACTCCGTTAAGTGGAAAAGAATATTTATCAACAAGAGAAAACAAGTAAACAATATTATAAACAACGTACAATACATGTATCTCTTACTAAAAGTCTCAGTTTTACAATGAAAAAAGACCAGCATTAACTAGGACAGAATGACCGAGACTGTACATGTACATGTACAACACAATGTATCATTTATAATACTGTATAGTGTAGAATTTTTGAGGACTGTAAATTTTGTGGATTTTGTGATTTTTTTAAGTTTCACAAAAATCGCTTCTGCAAAAAAATCAAATTGCTACGTTACAAGATGGCAGACAGCATAAATTTGTGAAAATTAAATTTGCAAAATAGATTTTGAGGCAAATTCACAAAATTTACAGCCCTTGAAATTTCCCACTATACATTATTAGCAGGTGGATATTGCCCTCCATTATTGTGATTAGGTTGACTCCAGTATCAGATGCTAATCCATCAGTGATACAGTTATAATTATTATTACAAGAATTACAACCAGAACCAACTGATATCATCTATAACACGTGCAGGTATATTAATAGTTTATTAACCTTAATATATTAACCAATTAACCCTCTCTCTCTCTCTCTCTGTGTGTGTATCTGATCCCATTAAGAGTATCATAAGTTGTGTTGATCTAATGAGTTCTTCATTTTTATTATCTTTTAAATCAGTGAGTACATGTACATGTACACTCGTCACAAACTGTACATGTACGTGTATATAATGAGTATTATTTCCCTGGGGGAAGGGGGTTGAAAATTATAATAATTAGCAGGGGGTAATTTTTAGGGAATTTTTAAATTAATACGTGTACATGTATTATTGCTAAATGTGCATAGCATACATGTATGTTACATGTGTACAAGTTTTAATTTCTTTTATTCTTTTAGAGTTTATTTGAATCTCCTGATAATTTTGCTCTTGTTCGTCTCCAGCTCACTCAATCATTATATTATAAGTTATTAACGTTAATTATCATTGATGAGGAGAAGAAGCAAAAGCTTTCAACCAAAAAGTAGATGTCAATACAGGTCAGTGGTCATGTGAAAGTCACATGATAACTTGTAATTATAATGTGAATATACTGTATAGCAGATAATTTTAGAGGGAATTAAATTTGGTGAATTGGCATTTTGATAGTCGTTCGCCAAAATAAAATTTGCCATTTTGAGCCATTATACACATGCTCAATGGCACTTGGCCACTAATTTGCCAATCACGAAATTTTAGCAATTTGCCAAATTTAACTCCCTCCAAAATTTTCCGCTACACGGTAATTGACAAAAGGTAGATGTACCTTTTGGTGGATTACTAAATTCATCATTATAATTAGAAATATCAACTTGAGGTTGTTTTCTTAAAGAAGCATGGTTTGCTAAAGTTGCATAGCAACTTTATGCATCCTGTAGAGTAACTTCTTTATCATTGGAGCACAGAAAGTTGGAGTTTTCCACTATAAAGAGGAATTTTATAATCTGTCATAAGGTACCTTTTTGTCAATTATAGTCACATGTTAGATGTACTTGTATTTTTGGAGGAAAACCGTGTTTTTAGTTCCAGGTGCTTGATTTTATTTTATTTTATTATTTCCAGCTAATGTTGGAACACGGTTATTTTCATAAGTCGCTTTTTGCACTGTCAGCAGAAATGGTCTTATTTTCGTACAGTTCACACAGCAGGTGAGAATAATAATAATAATAATAATAAATTATTAATTATTATCCATAGAGTGTTTCCATGGATATTATCAGTTATTGATTTCATTGTTATCATTTTTTAAAAGTAAGCCCCCACTGGTTGCTAGGGTGGCATGTTATAATTAATTAATTGATTTGATAATACATCTTTTTATTTTTAATATTACTCTCCTCCAGGTTATTGAGATTATCATTAAAGTGGAGCCGTCATTCCCTCATGCTATAGTGAAGCATTTGAGCGAAGTAAAGGAGACATGTACATGTACATATACTTATAGTCCATCCTGTGTAGTGTAGGATACTCCATCAATAATAACTAGGAGAGAATTCACCATTTTTATGACATTATCTGATGCATATACATGTACTTATGTTGCGTAGAAAGTTTGAACTGATTCCAATCAAAATTGGTTTTTTTACGAATGTTTAAATTTTCTTAAAAATTGGACCCAATTCCCTGTATATAGTACAGGGTCACGGGCCAAATTTTGCCAAAAATGAAAAGTAGAGAATTCTCCATTTTTATTACATTTCCTGATACATATACATGTACATGTACATATGTTGCGTGGAAAGTTTGAGCTGATTCCAATCAAAATTGGATTTTTTACGAATGTTTAAAGTTTCTCAAAAATCAGACAAAAGTCCCTGTACTATAGTACAGGGTCACAATCCAAATTTTGCCAAAAATGAAAAGTACAGAATTCTCCATTTTTATAACTTTATCTGATACATATACATGTTCTTATGTTGTGTGGAAAGTTTGAGCTGATTCCGATCAAAATTGGATTTTTTATGAATTGTTAAAGTTGCCTATGTCCCTGTACTATAGTAGTACATGTACAGTGTATTGTGTCAATAATCTGTTCATTCAATTATTTCATACAATAGATTGAGGAAATGGTCCTATCATGATCATCTTTAGCCCAGCAGTCCTGTTCTCCATTATTTGATGCCATTCATTCCATTGGGTCTGTACCTAGTTACAGTGATGTCATGTTGCCTAACAACCCGATAATAATGACCACACTCACCTTGATTTTCTCACCTTAAAAGGGGTAATTTAATTAAAAATTAATAACTCAATCACTTCATTATTATGATTAATTGATTACACTGTTAGATCTAGAGGGAGTTTAGGAGACTTTTGGTCTCTCATATTTAGCCCTAGGACTCCTTAAGTCTCCCATTTATAGTTAGATTGATCATTCAAAATTTATTATTTTTGTTGTTGTTGTTGCTATTACTATTGTTGTTGTTGTTGTTGTTGTTTGTTATTATTCTTATTATTTAGATTCAAGTCCTGTTGTGTCTCCTCTACCTTCAGTGAGGGAGCGTTATTCTTCTCCTAGTTCTGTTACTTCACATCGTCAGCTCTTCACTGCTAGAAAGAATGGCTCAGGCTCTCCTCTAAAGTCATCAGTTAGTGCCGGGTTAAGTAAACCACACCCCCTAAACCACCTCAAGGAGTCGTACAGGTACACATATACATGTACATACTGAGAGTAGCACATGTACTGTACTGCTGTATTGATGAGTGGAGGAATTGGGTTCATCACTTTAATATTGTTTGATAAAATTAAGCAAATTTTGTTTGCAGATTTTGAAGCTAAATTTACTAAAATTTGTACCCCCACCAAACTTTGTTTAATCAAAAATTATCAATTATTATTTTTTATTATCAATTATTATTATGCATCAGGAAAAATTATGAAAATGGATATTTCTCTTCTTTTGTGTTTGATCAAATTTGACCAAGTTCCCACCCTGTACATGGTGTTTTGTGAAGTTTTTAAACAATTCTAAAAATCCACCATTTAAGGATGCTGAGCACTATGCCAAAAGCCTGTAGGAAACCCTGTCTGTTGACCGTTGTTAGAATGAGCTCAAACTTTCACTAGAATACAGTAGATCATGCATGTACAATTGTACATGTACATGTATAGGTATGTGAAAATGTAATAAAGTTTGGTAAGGTTTTTTGTGTCATGGGCTATGAACATGTACCGTATAACGGGAAATTTTGGAGGGGATTAAATTTGGCAATTTTGGCGTTTTGATAGCCATTTGCCAAAATAAAAATGTGCCTTTTTGAGCCATTAGCCATTATACACATGCTCAATGGCACGTGGCCACAAATTTGCCAAATTAAAATCTGCCAATCACCAAAATTTAGCAATTCGCCAAAATTTAGCCCCTCAAAATTTACCAGCTATACGGTAATGGGTCTGTGTCATACAATTGGCAAAGAAAATGCTAATGACCATTGTGATAATTAATAATAGTACACTTACAATGTGCATGTACATGTACATGTACATCATAATAATCTATTATTAGGGTAATCGTAAAGGCCCTGTTAAAAGATAGAATTTAGAGAATGAGGAAGACTATGGAAACTATCAGCCATCAAGGGAAGCACTACCAAAGTATGTCCAGCATAAACTGTCATTATGGTTGATGCTATATTATATTAAGAACTGCTTTCCAGTATGGAGTTAAAATGAATGATGGTCGTAAGACTCGTAGACAAGGTGTCAAGAATGAGAAAGCTAAACTGGACAGAGAATGGCAGCAGATCAGTGAGGTCAGTGTGTGAGTATATGTAGTATATAATAAAGGGAGTTATGGTTGTCCATTCATTATGCATGTAATAAGAAAATAATATACTGTAGATAAAGTAGATTGATGATGAGGACATTTGCATAGTTAATCTTTAAAATAATATTTAAGGCACTACAGTCAAACCTGTCTATTCTGGACACCTTGGGACCCAATAAAACTGTCCTTATTAAAGAGGTGTCCTTATTTCAGAGGTTCATTAATACACATTTATATTGTATTGGGACTGATACTACCTGTCCTCATTATAGAGGTATTCTTATTTTAGACTGTCCACAATAGCAGGTTTGACTATATTGTCATTTAATTACAGTAACAAATATTGGAAGAGTTAAGAGCTGTTGACTCATTAGCTGTACATGTATCACACTATTGTTGATGTGTGTGAATTCTAGCTATTTATAAGTCATTAATGTCCACCAGTGTTGTTACATGTAGCCAGCATTGATGAATGTGTGCATGATGAGGAACTGGTCTGAGACTGTACCAGTTGGACTTGGAGTAAAATATTGGGCTCCTTGACGTAATGGACACCTCTAGTAGCTGAACCATTACTTATAGCATGAATAGAGGGTTTGGCTTCAACCATAATCTCTCTCTCTCTCTCTTGTCTCATAGCTCTAAGTTACCACCAGATTGTTTAACTAGTTTACCAGCTGGTGCCTCTCTCTTAAGACAGACTGATACACCACGTGCTAAGGGAGGATTCTGTGGAGGAGGGGGAGGGGACAAAGGACCATCATAATAGTTCAGTTATAAATTAAAGATTATTATTGCTATTATTATTTTAATACCAACTGACACAACATGTATTGCTTGCCTAATATGCTGGTTAAACTATTCTCTCTATTTTATTTTAATTGTCTTTTAATTTACAATAATAATTTACTATTACAATAGTTAAACGCAATTATTATTATTATTATTATTATTATTATTATTATTATTATTATTATTATTATTATTATTTTGTATTTACTTGTTGTGGTATGTGTTTATTGTACATCACTTTATTAATTATTCTGTGTTTATAAATATATAATTATTAAATAATTGATGAGTCTGCATTGTCAATGAAAAGCAAAATACAATTAATAATTAATATTAAGAATTTACTCAAATATTAATCTATTTTTTATAATAATATATTCACAGTATTCTGTACATGTGTTTTTGTCTTTCATATCTAGATAGAGCTGCTTTATATTTTTATTAATTGTTAATGATTTAAGAATTAGTAATATTCCATCAGATGATATTGAAGTGCCTCTTACGTCTAATATAGTTAATGTTGAATTGTTGATAATTAGTTTAGAAAGAAACTGAGCACTAACTGAAGTAATACGAGGATTATTACCGAAGGTTAATCCTAAAAGTGTGTTATTGTGTGTTTGTAGTACGTTTGTAATATCAGCAACTGCTTTGTCATCAATGGAACAGTTAATAAGATGTAAATCTACTAATTTATTATTAGCCAGTAAGTTACATAAGGATGAGATGCAGTCCTGTGTTAGTTGAGTGTCTCGTATTCTTAAGTATTTCACCTTTTCATTTTGTAATAAAACTTGCAACAGATCACACACAACGTCAGGAGATGATTCGTTGATGATGATGTGCGTATGTTTGTATGTTGATAAAGAAACTACTTCTTGACATTGTATTAATGATGGAGAGGTCAGTTCAACACCATCATCATACCACCTAGTTGCTTTAGGTTTTCCTGAATTGATAAACAATTATAATTAATTACTGTATTATCAAGTATAATTCTCTACTATCATATTTTTAATGGTTAAGGCAAAGAAATACTTCTTTATATCTGGTTATTATTTGTGGCTCTTATAAATTTTCTGCATTTTGCCAAAAATTGATACACAGATATATAAACACTTTATTTTTCAAAATGCAAAATTGCTGATCATCCCTCAAAATACTCTATAGATTATTAGTACATATAAATATATCTTACCATGTTCTTTTTTTCTAAGTTGATCTAGCAGAACCGAATCTTGTTTAATTAATGATAAAAAGAGACTTGCTCTCTCAATGTTGCTCCTCATCTTAATTTCCTTGATTTTAGGTATGTCAACATTTTCTGTCATTGCATAATGAAATAGTTCAAGTGATTCCAATGTTGACAGTTCACTCTCTTCATCTTTTTTAATATCATTTATATAAACACGTCCCTCTTGATCAGTATCTAATGATCTTGCTAGCCACCATCCACTAGTACACTCTTCCTTAATCTCAAGTTTCTCTCCTTTCTTGATTGATAGATCATCACTATCCCTTGCCTCCCAGTCTCTAATAGCTTCATAAACTGGTCCTTTTGGTGGATCTATTGATTGTGTAGACTGATCCTTTCCTAAAATACCAGTACTAGTCATTATGTCAATATAATGTAATACATACTAAGAGTAATTGAAGTTTCTTTCAGTTGTTGTATATTCATTAATGATATCTTTTCCTGTAACTGTTCTATCTCCTTTTCTCTTTCAATTAATGTTTTCTCTACTCCACTTAACGTTTCTTCCATTCCTAGTCATTAATAATAGTCATTAATGCAAATAAATTAACTGTCTTAACAGAACTGTAATTGTTTTATCAATAATTTGAATATTTGTATGCAAAAAGGACCAGAATTGGTAGTGAGTATATACAATCATCCTACTACTAATATATAACAAATTAATGTACAAGCAATAATGATACTCTAAACACAGCCTTACTGTATTGTGATTTTACAGTATTAAGTATATGTGTATATACCTGTTTTGCTTTGAAGAGATGATTGTAAATGATCTATTTCAATTTGCATTGCTTTTGTCATCTTGCCAGGATCAACTATGGCCTCTACTACACCAATAATAATTATAGTGTAATGACATTGAATTGGGTATAATTAGAATTACTAACCTTGTGCAGTAGCATCGGTATTAGTAGTTACTTTTGTCTCACTATGACTACTATCTTGTAATTGTCCAGATCCTGTATTCATTATAATATAGTGAATGTATATATGTTATAATTATTATTACTTGAAGATGCTGAAGTACTTGCTTGTTGACAAGATGGCATCATTGTTACTGCTGAAGGAAATGACTTTCCTATTGTATTAGAATATAAATAAGTTAAGTGTATTTATAAAACTGTTCATTTACCATATTCCATTATTATATCACTAGCTAAAGACATAGCTTCCTTTGATTTCATTAGAATGCTTGTCAGAGTACATAACTTGCTATGATCTTCAGCTACAGCACTTAATATTAGTAACATTGGATCTCCTACCAATGAACAACCACAACTCTTCACTTCTCTTAATGTATCCTTAGATATCAATCCCTCTGTATGTAAGAGATCAACTGATTCTTCAGTAAGAACAACTTGAGCTAGTCTACCAATATAACACTGCAATATCTCACTAACAGGATCTGCCACTAATAAAAATATAATAAAGTATAACAAAAATAATTTATTACTTGTTTTGCTAATATCAATGGCAATAGATTTTACATCCATTTCTCTAAGAGCATTAGCCACTGTCTTCCAGATAATAGGACCAACAGTGGTGACATTATCATCAGCTTTAGTCAACCACTTGGTTAAACACTCCATCAGGCAGCGTGAAGGATTCCCTCTATGAGCTGACTCAATAGCTTCCAGTGTAGGATGAAGCAGACCAAGATTCAATCCAAATTCAAACCATCTTGCTTCAGGAAACTTGTAATGCCTCAAGACTTGTAGGACAAAGTGTAACTTGCTAATATCTGTACACAAAATATGTATTTCAGTGTATTATAAATAATTTGACTCACCTAATGGGAAATGTGATGGTTTTGAAGCCATTTGAAACTAGTTTAAGACTTTAAGTATTGTCTACAAGCATAGATACAAGGTAAAAGATAAGACGAGACGTAAGAGCAGAGAACAGGAAATTCCAAAGTGGGACTGGTTTATCCACGCAGTCATAGATCTAGTCATACGTGAAAAATGAAGGACAGTACAAAATTCACTTAAATCTTTCTCTTCTCAGAGAAGAGGTTTATCATATCATTCCTCTCCTCCTCCTGCTATTCTGAGGTGAACGTACAAATGTATCTTTGTACGTACAGAAGTAAGCGTATCGTGACTTATTCCACGTGACAACATGAGGTGTTTAGGGTATTCGATAGTAAAAGTAGGCATACGGAGCTGCATCTAATAATGGAAATCAAAGTAAGAGTCTTCAGAAGATTTTAACTTTAGGAAGAGTTCTTAATCTTCGTCAAAATGGATCAAGATGAAAGAAATTTACTTGCTGGCTCGTTCTGTCTAGTTAGAATATTGTCCATTAGATCATTTTCAGCTATTTACTGTAAGCACATGTAGTCTTGCTAGCCAGACCATTCCCCAGCTGACAGTCATTTGGCCGTCCACCCAAATGACTGTAGGCTGGGCAATGGTCTGGCTAGCGAGACTAAAGTACATGTATGTATATATAGTCATCTGGTGGTTGTGTAGTCTCGCGTAGTCAGACCGGCCCTCTGTGCCTACACACAGAGGGTGAGCCTGGCTAAGTGAGACTACAGTGGTTGTGAGGTTGAGGGCGGTTGGACAAGTTTCATTTACATGTAATTATTAAGTTAAGACTATTAGATATATTGTAGTGTAGTTGACTAGTTCAGTGTCCAAAATATCATTCAACTTTTACCACAATTGATCTTATCAATGTCTCTGTTTACAGCTTCTTATACTAAAGTTTAGTCAACTCTATGGCGGCCAATTACTGATTATTGATACCATCTCTTTTGAAGAGAGAATAAAAGTGAAAGTGTTGTTACAATATCTCTTGTATTTATTTTTAGCTGTAGCATTTCTTATTGCACTCTATCAGAACAAACAACTATATAGATGTAAGAAACAATTATTGACAGTCACTTGATTCATTATCATTAATCATTATTCATGATCACATGTTATTATATAGTTATTATTATATAGTCCGCCCACACACACACACATTATTATTTTTCATTTTTGGTGAGAGAGAGAATTTTGATTACACTTTGAATATAAAAGAATCTCCTTCCATCTTGATTACACTGGTAGCAGAGGATGGCCACTGGTGGGGACAAGCACCTAGCTCTCCCTCGTACTCTTTCTGATGGTTCTGACTTGGACCAATGGCTACAGAAGTTCGATATCTGTGCTACTGCTAACGGTTGGGATGCTGACACGTGTGCAAAGAAAATCCCGACATTCCTGGACGGAGAAGCGTTGATGGTGTACTTAGAAATGCCTGATGCTGACAAGAAAGATTACATGGCTATTCAGACCGCTCTAAAGGCTGTGTTTCAACCAGCTGAATCCCGTTTTCGTGCCATGGTGGATTTTGAGGGGCGTAAATTGCTTCCGGGGGAATCACCACACGCTTTTCTCTTTCATCTCAAGCGTCTCCTGGATAGGGCGCTACCTGGTGCTACAGAGACTGTAAAAAAAGATATGCTACTTCATCATTTTATTGATGGATTGCCCAGGTCAATGGCCCAACATCTGAGATCTACTCCCAATATTACAACATTAGATGCTGCTCTAACTCATGCTAGACTACTTAGTACCTCTGTTGA